>NC_040904.2:188992467-189292761 GCF_004126475.2 Phyllostomus discolor
CTGTTCTATTTATTTTGTTATTTAGATTCAACTGTTGATAGATATGTATTTATTGCCATTTGATTGTTCATATTTTTGATCTTCTTAAATAAGTCCTTTTAACATTTCATTTAATAATGGTTTGGTGATGTTGAACTACTTTAGCTTTCACTTATCTGGGAAGCTCTTTGTCCTTCGATTCTAAATGATAGCTTTGCTGGAGAGAGTACTCTTGGCTGTAGGTGCCTGCTTTTCATCACGTTAAATATTTTTTTGCCAATCCCTTCTATTGGATATGAAAAGTTTCTTTTGTAAAATCAGCTGACAGTCTTATGGAGGCTCCCTTGTAGGTAATTCTCTGCTTTTCTCTTGTTGATTTTAAGATTCTCTATTTTTTAAAAGATTTTATTTATTTACTTTCACGGAGAATGAAAGAGAGGTAGAGAAACATTAATGGGTTGCCTTTTGGCCTACAACCTAGGCATGTGCCCTGACTGGGAATTGAACCAGCCACCCTTTGTTTCACAAGCTGGTGCTCAATCCACTGAGCCACACCAGCCAGGACAGATTCTCTCTATCTTTAACCTTTGGCATTTTAATTATGTTGTGTCTTGGAGTTAGCTTCTTTGGGAATAGAGGCATTCAGGCTAGATCATCAAGGATATTGGGTGCTACGCAATGGCATTTGAACTCATTCTTCTAGGCCTGGTCACAGCACTTTTAAAAAATCAATATTTCATAGAATTCCGACACATACATTCACAAAAGCCGCTGAAGCATCCTCACAGTACCCTAAGAGGTTTGATTAATGTAGTGTTACAACTATAGTAGGCAAAGTGGAACCATTGAAGAGTTCTGGGTTTGCCCAGGACTAAGGGGGAGTTCCTAGATGAGGAACTTTCAATTTGAAAACCTGGGTGAGTTGGTTGTTCTAGGTTTAGAACACAATATAACATCTAGCATCTAAATGACTCTAGTAGCAGTTTGGAGAGTGGAATGGGGAAGCAAAGGGAAGAAATACAAGGGACCTAACACTGGATAATATCACAGCCCAGAGGGTTATTCCATGCCTTCCCGGTATTAATAGCGAGGCATTGTTTATCTTACTTTAATGGAGAAACTGAAAGTCTGGAGGTTTAATTTGTGTAAGGTTAGGCAGCCACAGGTGTCAGCACTGGGATTTGGATCTAGGGCTATTTGAAATCAATGTCCCAAGCTCTATTTATTATATCCAAGGGGAGGTCACTGGAGGCAGGGGGAGACTACTACTTAAAACTGTGAAAATTACATAGAGGAAGAAAAGGGGGGAAACACAGAATAGTGGTGGGAAGAGGAAAAGGAGATGAATCCCATATGATGTAAGGAAAGAGAAAGAGAAGCTAGGAGAGTCTAGTTTAATCAGAGAAAATGGGAAAGGTGATTTTGTGGGAGGGAGAGGAAGGATGGTCCTGAGTGTCAAATGTGGTAGAAGCTGAGGACAGCGAGGACTTTGGAAAGATCGTGAGAATTAGTATTAGGAGGTTGTTAATGAACTGTTTCAGACAGAAGCCACTTTGGACTGAGTGTGGTAACTTCATAATCTTGTCAAGTTAGCTAGGCTAACTATATTTCTAAGACTTTCCTTCCCTATGTGTTTCCCTGCTAGGGTGGGCCACAAGAGATAGTAATCTAGAAGATTTTGACAGCTGAAGTGAAACAGCAGCCATTGCTTTTTATGTCAGGAGACGGGGACAGTTGCTTTTGTGACTCATACATTTTCTCTTAACTGAACTGCTGACTCACTCATTGACATGGGGCAGCAGCCAGGCCTGCAACTGCTGTGAGGCGGAGTAGAGTGTGCCACCCCAAAATATGCCTTTGGGATATTATTTTAAGCGGGTCATTTTCAAGAAACAAAAGACTCAGGAAGAATCTTTGACCTCTGTCATAAGCACCTAAAAGAATTTATACAGCAGACCTGCTCTAAGAAGAAAGCTATCATCAAAGTTAACAATAGTTTAATATGAACTAATGTGTGATAGGTGGACAGGAAGGAACCTAGCGAGGCCCTTTGATCAAAATCCTTTCTGTATGTTAGTTAAAATGAACCAGCAAATATTTGTTTACCAAACATTTGCTTTTTCATCTCTATGTAAATTGCCTTCCTGCCCTTTGAAGTCCCAAACCACACCCCCACATCAGCTTTTTTTTTTTTTTAGCTGGAGGTGGCCTGTAAGCCTCACCTGAGTAATTAGGTCCTTTTCTCTTGTTAATCTCTTTCATGTCAATTTGATTGTTAGTCCAGCTAGAACAATTTAGAAGGGCAGAAAGAAAATTATTTTTCCTCTACTGAGAGCTCCACCTTCCCTTGAATCCTCCTTTGGCTTCTCAGACGGGCGTTTTTAACTCTGGAATGAGGAACACCAGCATCTTCCACAGGACACACCCATCACCCAGACTGAAGGCAGTGAGAATTGACAGAGGTTCCCGTTTGTGCTGTGGGTTCCAGCTTGTCCTCACTCTCCCTCACTTTGTATCCATCTTCTGTTTCCAAATGCTTGACCTGTAATTGTCGCACACTGGCACCAGACACAAGCCAACAGCCTTACCGAGACTGTTTACCTACATCTCACAATTATGTGTAAGATCCATATTTTGTGTGTGTATACAGAGGCTGGCAAAAGTAGGTTTACAGTTGTGAGCAGGTGACACAGTCTAGTCTTGTATTGTTATTTATTAATGTTATTTTCCATATGAAGTACTGTAAACCTACTTTTTCCTACCCCTGTAATTGTATGTGCATGTTTACATCTCTATTTCTAAATCTCTATCTCATCTTTATCTATGTGTCTGTGTATCCATCTACATATGTAGGCATTTATCTATCTATTTACCAATCTGATCTTGTAGTGATTTTACCTCTTTGGTTGAACTCTGACTGCTGATTCAGTGAGAGATGCAAAAGAGGAGGCAGAAAGTGTAAGTTACTCTCTGGAAAAATATGGTAACTACAATGCTTTAATAACTATCTATAATATAGTAAATATCTACAGGGCCCATATTACGTGCCTGTGCTTGAGTCAGGGACCATAGTAATGAACAACACTGATGTGAATGGGAGCCTATGATCTAGAAAGGGAGACAAATGATTAAAAAGCAAACAATCAAATATCTATTACAAATGATATGAATACTCTAAAGGAAAAAAAAAAACCAAAAACCTGTAAACCCCCAAATGTCAAGATACTAAGATCAACAAAGAAGGGATAAAATGTTTGGATTGGGAGATGAGGGAAGCATTTTGTATGATGTGATGTGTCAGCTGAAATCTGAAGTACAAGTAGGATTTAAGATAATTTCAGGAAAAAAGGATAGTATGTCTTGGCCCTAAGGTAGAAGAGAGTTCCAGGTATTCAGGGAACTGCAAGAGAAGTGAGTCATGGGATCCTGGTAAGCAGGAGAGTGACCTGGAAGACTGGAGAAGAAAGCTCTGTTGTCAGGTAAGGATTCTAGGATTTATCCCAGGAGTGATGGAAGGCCACTTTTAATAGTTAAGGTTCTCTGTTTGCAAGGAACAGAAATACAAGTCAAAGTAACTTAAGAGAAAAGTGGATTTTTATCAGTTCCCATAACCAATTGTAGGAATTGCAGGCATGGAAGTGGCCTTAGGTACAATAGAATGAAGGATATTTTTTAAAATATATTTTATTGATTATGCTACTACATTTGTCCCATTTCCCCCCTTCACTCCCTTCCACCCTGTATACCCTCTCCCACCCACTTCCCCCACTTTAGTTCATGTCCATGTGCCATACTTATAAGTTCTTTAGCTTCTACATTTCCCATACTATTCTTACCCTCCCCCTGTCTATTTCCAACCTACAATCTATGCTACTTATTCTTTGTAACTTTTCCCCCCCTCTCCTCCTCCCACTCCCCTGTTGCTAACCCTCCATGTGATCTCCATTTCTGTGGTTCTGTTCCTGTTCTAGTTGTTGGCTTAGTTTCTTTTGGTTTTGCTTTAGGTGTGGTTGTTAATATTTGTGAGTTTGCTGTCCTTTTACTATACATGTTTTTTTTTTAATCTTCTTTTCTTAGATAAGTCCCTTTAACATTTCCTAAAATAAGGGCTTGGTGATGATGAACTCCTTTAACTTGACCTTATCTGAGCAGCACTTTTTCTGCCCTTCCATTCTAAATGAAAGCTTTGCTGGATAGAGCAAACTGGGATGTAGGTCCTTGTCTTTCATGACTTGAAATACTTCTTTTCAACCCCTTCTTGCCTGTAAGGTTTCTTTTGAGAAATCAGCTGACAGTCTGATGGGAACTTCTTTGTAGGTTACTGTGCCTTTGTATCTTGCTGCTTCTAGGATTCTCTCCTTCATTTTTACCCATGCTAATGTAATTATGATGTGCCTTGGTGTGTTTCTTCTTGGGTCCAACTTCTTTGGGACTCTCTGAGCTTCCTGGACTTTCTGGAAGTCTATTTCCTTTGGCAGAATGGGGAAGTTCTCCTTTATTATTTGTTCAAATATGTTTTCAATCTGTTGCTTTTCCTCTTCCCCTTCTGGTACCCTTATAATTCAGATGTTGGAACCTTTAAAGATGTCCTGGAGGTTCTTAAGCTTCTCCTCATTTTTTTGAATTCTTATTTCTCCATTCTTTCCTGTTTGGTTGTTTCTTTCTTCCTTCTGGTCCACTCTATTGTTTTGAGTCCCAGTTTCCTTCCCATCACTGTTGGTTCCCTGTGCATTTTCCTTCATTTCTTTTATGGTAACCTGCATTTGTTCATCTAATTTGCGCCCAAAATCAATCAATTCTGTGAGCTTCCTGATCGCCAGTGTTTTGAACTGTGCATCTGATAGATTGGCTATCTCTCAGTCGCTCAAAAGGATGAGTTCTGGTGCACTGATTTCTTCTTCTGTTTGAGCCATCTCTCTGTCTCTCTCTCTCTCTCTCTCTTTTTTTTTTTTTTTGGTCTGGTTGCTTTTGTTATTGTGAGGGGCGGAGCCTTAGGTGTTCACCAGGGCTGGGCACCCCAGTCGCTAGATTGTGATGTTGTATGTGAGGGCAGGGTCGAGAGGGAACAATGGCGGTAGCTCTGTTCTCTGTGGGACATCCCTTCTCTGGGATCCTGGGATGTGCATTCTGCCGTGCTCCACAATCACCGCCTCACTGGGTCTGCCAGCTGCCACTTGCGAACTCAGGGCCCACCCGCTGCGATCTTGCACGCCCCAGATGCCTTACTCGCTCCCAGTGGCCTTATGCACCCAATTCTCCCTGTTCTCCGCATCGCAACCTGCGCCCGGCTGCTTGTCTTCGCCCCTCCTACCGGTCTGTATGAACGGGTCTATTTCAACTTCTTGGCTGTCCAACTTCCATTCAGATAAATTTTCTGTCAGTTCTGGGTGTTATTCTGCCTCTCAATTGTTGTTGTTCCAATCTTGGTTGTGCGTGGAGGTACGGTTCGTCCACCTATGCCTCCACCTTGCCGGAAGTCCCCAGAATGAAGCATATAAGACCACCAAAACTCTTTCTTTTTATCATCTTCACTTCCCTTCAAATGTCTACTTCATTTCTAGAATTAGATTGTTAATGAGGAAGAATCCCTAAATCAGATCTTCACAGCTTTGCCTGAAATTAGTTTACAACACCATGGTCACTACTAAATCTAGTTATAAGCAGATTATAACTGACTGGGGAAATAGAGAAGCAACTGACAGCAAATTCTCATGTTCTTACAAAATCTCTTTTTTATGAAAAAATGCTACAAATTTTGAAAACAACGTAATTATGTCACTTTCCTCATGTATGAACAGTAAAGTACCTTTTTGTTCCATACTTTCTGACCCTTTTCCCTCTAGTATTACAATCTTACTTCATTTTTGTTGTGAATTCCATGACATGCAGAATTCAATTTTGAATAAATTCAGACATTTTATTTTAAATCAATTTTGAGCGCTTCAGTATTGTTAGAAACTAAAACTACTGTAGTTTTTTTAGTCAGAAATGTAGTAGAATGGTGGTAGTAAACTTAAGATTATATTGGTTTTATTTGCTTTTTCTATTCTGTCTTTTCTTGAGGCTGAAAAACAAAATTGGACCCACCCCACATTAGCAGCATTGACAAGAATGGAATGAGAACAAGGTATTTTTACAAAATGCTAGCAACCTGAACACAATAATACATTGAAGAGATCATACATCATGATCAAGTGGGGTTCATTCCGGGGGCACAAAGATGGATCAACATACACAAGTCGATCAATGTGATACACCACATTAACAAAATGAAGGATAAATATCATATGATCTTGTCAATAGATGCAGAAAAAGCATATGACAAGATATAACATCCATTTATGATTAAAACGCTCAATGAAATGGGCATAGAAGGGAAGTCCCTCAACTTAATACAGGCCATATATGACAAACCTTCAGCTAATATCATACTTAATAGTGAAAAACTGAAAGCTTTTCCTCTGAGATAAGGGACAAAACAAGGATGTCCATTTTCCCCACTGTTACTGAACACAATACTGGAATTCCCAGCCAGAGCAATCAGGCAAGAGAAAGAAATTAAAGGCATCCAAATTGATAATGAAAAGTAAAATTGTCACTTTTGTAGATGAAATCATTCTTTATACAGAAAACCCTAAAGACTCCACCAAAAACACTATTAGAAACAATAAACAAATACAGTAAAGTTGTAGAATACAAAATCAATGTACAAAAATCCATTGTATTCCTATATACTAAGACATTTCAGAAGAATAAATTAAAAAATTTTCTTTTGAAATAGCAACAAAAATAATAAACAAAGGATGTGAAGGACTTATACACTGAAAACAACAGGATATTATTAAAAGTAATTGAAGAAGACACAAAAAAATGGAAAGGTATTCCATATTCATGGATAGAAGGCATCAGCATAGTTAAAATGGCTATGTTACCCAAAGCGATATACAGATTTAATACAATCTCCATCAAAACCCCAATGGCATTTTAAATAAATAGAACAAAAAAATCATCAAGTTAGTATGTACCCACAAAAGACCTCAAATAGCCAAAGCAATCCTGAGTAAAAAGAATGAAGCTGGGGTTATCATATTCCCTGTCTTCAAGTTATACTGCAAAGAGACAATAATCAAAACAGCATGGTAATGGCAGAAAAACCAGACACAGAGATTAACAGAACAGAAATGAGAGCTCAGAAATAAACCTACATGTATATGGGCAAATTATTTTTGACAGAGGAACAAAGAATATACAAAAAAATGGCTCTTCAATAAATGATGCTGGAGAAGTTGGAAAGCCATATGCAAAAGAATGTATCTAGACTGCTATTTGTTACCATATACAAAAATTAACTCAAAATGGATCAAAAACCTAAATATAAAACCTGAAACAATAAATTACATAGAAGAAAACATAGATACTAAACTTATGGGCCTTAGTGTTAGAGAGGATTTTTATGTATTTGACCTCAAAGAAAACAGAAGTAAAAGTAAAAATAAATGATTGGGACTATATCAAATTAAAAAACTTTCACACATCAAAAGAAACTGTCAACAAAACAAAAAGGCAACCAACTGAATTGGAAAAGATATTTGTGAACAACACCTCCAACAAGGGGTTAATATTGCAAAATATATAAAGAACTTATACAACTCAACAACAAAAAAACCCCAAACTATCCTATTTAAGAATGGGCAGAAAACCTGAACAAACATTTCTCCCATGAAGACAAACAAATGGCCAAGTGATATATGAGAAGATGCTCAACTTCACTAGCTATCAGGGAAATGCAAATCCAAACCACAATGAGATACCACCTCATACCCATTAGAATGGCTGTGATCAACAAGATAAGTGTTGGAGAAGTTGTGAGAAAAGGGAATCCTCTTTTGCTGCTGGAAGAAATGTGAGCTGGTATAGCCGCTATGGAAAACAGTATGAAGTTTCCTCAAAAAATTAAGAATAAAGTTTCCATATGACCCAGCAACTCCTCTTCTGGGTAGCTACCTGAAAATTTTGAAGATGTTTATTCACAAAGATATACATACCTCTATGTTTACTATAGCATTATTCACAGTGGCCAAGACATGGAAACAACCAAAATGTCTTTTGGTAGATGACTGGATAAAGAAAATATGGTACACATATGATTTCACTCATGTGGAATCTAGTGAACAAAATGAACTAACAAGCAAAATAGTTGCAGATTCATAGAAAGCAGGCTAAGAGCAGTCAGGCGGTGGGGCTGTGTTAGGGAGTGTGGAGGGACTGAGCAAAAAAAAAGAGAGAGAAATACTCATGGACACAAACAATAGTATGGTGATTAACAGTAGAAAGAAGGGCGGGGAGAAATGATGAAGGGTAAAGGGGGTCAAATATATGGAGACAGAAGGATATTTGACTGGGTGGTAAATACGATGCAATATACAGATTCTGTATTATAGAACTGTACACTTGAAACCTATATAATTTTATTATCCAGTGTCACCCCAACAAATGTAATGAAAATTAGTTAAAAAATGAAAAACAAAAAGAACAAGGTATTCCTCCCTTGGGTGGAAACTTTTCCTAAATGACTTAAAACTTTTTTTAGTTGTATCAAAAACTGCTCAACTTAGAACGGGAGTATATTGGTTAATATAGCTGAAAAGTTCAGGAGAATTGCTTCAAGCAGAGCTGCGTTTTGAGCTGAAATGACTTCACCGGGACTCAAGTTCTCCTTCCAACTCGTGGCTCTGCTTTCCTAACTGTGGTTTCATTCTGAAGCAGGTTATTTCCATGTGCTGGCCAGCTCTAGAATTACATGCTAACAGCTTAAACAACCACAGCAGAGGAAAGCTTTACTTTCCATATGGTTATACCCAACACCCAGTCCAGGCATGTCTTAAACTTGAACTGATTGTGACTAGGAGGATGGAATACACAGAAAACATGCTTGACCAGACGTGTCAAGTGCCTGCTTTGGAGCTAGAACTGGGCGTGGAGGCAGCCTCACTGGAAGTACTTGCGCTGAAAGTGGGACTGGGAGAATGCATTCCGAATGGGCAAATGAGAATCAGATGTTCACGGCAGTCCACTGTCGGCTGCTGAATGTCACGCATTCGCTAGTTTTCCCACTTAACGTAATGCAACTATTCATATGATTTAAAAAAAAAAATCCAGCATCTCTAAGGGACAATGACTCAAAATGTCATTTAGTAATCTTATTCAGTCCAAAGTTTACAATATGTAGGTGTCATGAATATCTCTTGTTTGGACTTAGAGATGGTTCCTTGTGATTCTGACCATCCCGACAGATCGGTTGCATAGTTATGAAAGAAGAGTGTTAGCACAATGACAACTGCCATTTTTAAGGGAGAAGAAAGGAACACATAATAAAATGGCTACTGGACTCTGGCATATGTCACATCCTGAAAGAACAGAAACAGCAGAAATCCTTGCCCTAACAGTGGCATGAGTTTCTTGGTAACCAGTCTGCTTGTGATGGATTCTACTGTCTGAAAAGCTCTCTCTTCTCTATTGCCCTGTGAGGCCACAGTGGAGATCATTAGGGACAAGTCTTTTTATTTCTTTGCTTCAGCAGTCACATTCCTTTGGAAAAGGTTTTAGGGGACCTGAGTATTAATTTTTTAAAAAAATTTGTATTGTACTTTTTTCCATCATCATTTAGCCCTCTTATACTCTCCCTCTCCCTCCACCCTTGCCACAGTATTAATTTTTTTAGAGATCAAGGAATCAGAGGGCTTTGTTTGTCAGGTCTGGGATTTCTAAGGCAGTACAACTCCCTTAAAATGTTAGTACATTAAAAATTTTTTATTTATTTATTTTTAGAGAGAGGGGGAGGAAAGGAAGAAGAGAGGGAGAAAGACATCAATGTGTAATTTCTTCTCACATGCCCAACTGGGGTCCTGGCCTGCAACCTAGACATGTGCCTGACTGGGAATCGAACCAGCAACCCTTTGGTTTGTCCATAGTCAATGCCTTTTTAGGGATTTACCCTTTGTAGGCCCACACTCAATCCACCAAGCTACGCCAGCCAGGGCTACTTTTTTTTTCTTATTTACATTCCCCAAGCTCGTGACCAAAACCAGAATTCTTTTTCTCTTCTTTCTTAACCAACACTGGTGCTTAGGTACCCAACACTGGTGATTAGCTCATAGGTTGATGACCTTTACCATGCTTCTATCTGAGGCAGAGAGACAAAGGTAATCAAGCCCTTCTTTTCTGGCTACAATCCAGTGACTGGCTCTTTGCAGTTTGAACAATTGTCCTTTTTGTCAGGTAGGCAATGAATAACAGGAAGTGATTGGGAGTGATCTGTGAGTACCAGTATCCTGGCTTTGTTAGAATTCACTTAGTCTGGAGTATAGAATATGGACATTCTAATCCTAAAAAATGAGGACTGATTTAGCCATCTTGGATTACTAAGGTAAAGCTGTATTTTCTATCTCTTCTGTTTTTAGACAAGTCAGCTTCAAAGAAAGCTTGCTTCTTTCTTGTTGGACTTTAACAAAAAGTAAACATTCCAACATAATTTTCTCCCGAGTCCTCCAAGCATATATTCTATCAAGTCTCTAAACATCCAACCTTGTTTATTAATACATGGAGAGTTCTTTTTTTAATTCGGTTTATTGATTATGCTATTACAGTTGTCCCATTTTCCCCCCTTCACTTCCCTCGAGAGTTCTAAAATAAAATAGACAGCAACTTAAGTGGTTGTTTTCATACCAAAAAGCAAAAATTGGTACTTATTCCTGTCTGAGGAATATGGAAATCCTTGCTACCCTGCACCTTACCTCAATTAGCAAATCCACATTTTGGGGTCTGTTATTTTAAGTACTATATTCCTGATAACTATTTGAGGCAATTATGCCTCCATCCTAAGAGTCAAAACTCCAACTCAAGTTGTGTTATAAAAAATAGTATATTGACTTATACATAAAAAGTTCAGGGATGGCACTTGCCTTAGTCTGCTAGGGCTGCCATAACAAAATATCAGCAGAGAAAGGTAGGCTTAAAATAATAGAAATTTATTTCTCATAGCTTTGGAGGTTGGAAATCTAAGATCAAGGTGTTGGCAGGTTTGGCTTCTCCTGAGACCTCTCTCCGTGGCTTGCAGATGGTTGCTTTCTCACTGTGTCCTCATGTGGCCTTTTCCTGTGTGTGCACATTTCTGGTTTCCACTTCTTAAAACAACACCAGCTCATATTGGATTAGGGCCCATCCTTGTGACCTCGGTTAACCTTAATTACCTCTTTAAAGGCCTGCCTCCAAATGCAGCCACAATGGGGGTTAAGGCTTCAACATGAATTTTGGGGATACCTGACTTTAGTCTACCACTGTACTATTTTCACATGCATTTGGACTGAAGGCCAAAATGAGGTCATTAGGATTCTCTGTCCAATTCTTATTTTCACTTTCCCCTCTGCTGGTTTTATGTCCAAGCAGGCCTACATTTGCTGGCTTTTTGACACCTCTAGGTTATGTCCTTATGATGTAATAACTCCAGTGGAAAGGTAACATCTTTTCCTCAATGATTCCGGTGAAAATTCTGAGGTTTCCTTCTCCTGGCCTGGAGTGGGGCATGCGCATATACTTGGAACAATCACCAGAGCCAGGACAATAGGATACCTTAAGGGTCCAATCCTGGGTCACATGACCACTCTTGGGCTCAGGATGGGGTGAAGTGCCCCTCAGCTTGAACCACAGGAACTCGGAATGAGGTAGAAGGTATTTACTCGGAATGAGAGTAGAATGGTCCTCTGCTGGTAGCCATAAAAACTAGAATTCTGTAAACATACAAATGAACACCTAAATAGAACACTAATCTTCAGATAGGGTAGAACAATTAACTTTTTTTTATTAATTACAATATAAAGCTGTTGCTGTCTTCTATATTCAGTGATAATCTGTTGATAATTATTTCTGTTTGTTTTTTTTTTCCTGAAAAATCTTTGTGCTCATTTGTATAGGTAAATGTTAATCTACTTTTTTTCTCAGCTCCAGCTTTTGGTTACAAATTCTATAGATATTTGCTACTCTACTTCTTTGTTTTGTAAAACCATTCCCTATTATGTGATGCCTTTGTCTTCCTGCTATTCAGGGCAATATCAGTCTTCACCAAAATCCCATTAGGATACAGTTGCTCTTTGCACCACTTGTGTGGTTCCCAGGGTAAGCTATTAGGTAGAGGTGGGATGGTTCTGAGGTGGACAGGTTATATGCAAGGTCCCACGTTTGGGCAACTGTTTGTAAATATAGGTCGCTCCACTTTTTAATCTGTGTTGTGAGCTGTTTCATGAAATATCTCCTTTTCTTTAGTTGTAAATTTAATCTCTAGTCTTGTCATTCACTTATGGGTGGTCAGCACCTCTTTCTTCTCTGCATGACTAAGGATAAGAGGTAATGTCTCTTGAGCAAAATGTATTTGAACAAGAGATGCATCCCTAAATAAACTTTAGGAAGATAATTAACATTATTTGGAGGATACTTTTTTTCCTGTTTTCTTTCTTTGTCTATACTTTGTCTATACCAGCTAACTTCAACTGGACAGAAATGAAATTTGGCATAACACCTTAAGTAATACTTTACATAGAATAATCTGTGAATAAAAACAATGGACAATATTCTGTTAGTACTATTTATTCTAGGGATTAAAACTAGAGGTTAGGATGGCCTGGAAAGTTGGTGGTACCTTATACATTAAGAAATAAACTTTCATTATGACTGGTAGTCATATCCAGGCTAGAATCATCCCTGACAAAAGTCAGTCTTTACCTTAGTTAAGCCTATTGTCTTTTTGTATCTACAATAACATACCTTTGGAATGTCAAAGTAATTTCCTCTTTCCAGACCCCTCAAAGCACAGATACCCCACCAGAGCACCAAAGTGCTTTACTTTTATCCAATCCCAGAAGTTACCCTGCTTTGCTTTCTCCTGCCTCCCTAATCTATCACCAAAGGATTTCATGTTACCCCTTATGGTATATCTTTTCTTTTGATTGTAAGGTACAAAGCAGGGTGCAGAACTGCTGTTCCCTGGAGCATTTCTTCAGTCTGTTAAGGTTTTGCTTCCTGGCAATTGTCCTCAGTTTGGCTCAGATAAACTCATAAAAATTCTTTAAAAAAGCAAGCAAAGCAACTTTCAGATTAAAGTATAATTCATATTCACAAGTGTATACAAATTTTGAGTATATGGATCCTTGATTTTATGAATTTTCACATGGAGAACACAGTCCTCTGACTACCCCCAAGTTAGGAGACAGAACATTGACAGCACCCCAAGCTCCTCTTGTACTCCTGGTCACTACTTCCTCCGCCCCAAAGATAAACACCTATCCTAACTATTAACAGGTACAGGTTAATAGTTAGCCTTGTTTGAGAACTTTATGTGGATTTCATTTCTCGTGTCTTATTTTTTTTAATCCAACATTCTATTTGCGAGAATAGATGTATTTTGTTGCACGTACTCTCATATTCATTGCTATATAGTTTTGTATTTTTAATTATTTATTTTTTATTGTTCCCAGTTTTTATTTTGTTTCCAGTTTTTAGTTTTCATAAGCAGTGCTCCTAGAAACAGTTTTTCATCATTTTATTTTATACATTTCTATACTAAATTCATTTTTTAACTAAAAACATGATAGTTAAAATAAAACAAAACAAAACAAGTAATAATTGATGAGAATTACTTCATATCCTTTACAATTCTTAACCTTTTAACGACCCATTCTTTATATACTTTTCCAATTTCTCTTTTTCATGCTTCCCAAATATGTTTAAAGTTTAAGGTCGAAACTTAACCTCTCTGTTGCTTTTCTTTTTCTTCACTAGCTTTAGAGGATAATGTGCTGTAAGGGCTTCTTATGTTACTTCTATCACATTCTAACACTCATATATTAGCCAGCCCTTAAGCCCTGCATTTCATTTCAGTCTTCTTCTTATCTTTTAAATATTTATTTATTTTTAGAGAAAGGGGATGGGAGGGAGAAAGAGAGGGAGAGAAACATCAATGTGTAGTTGCCACTTGTGTGCCTGCTACTGGGGACCTGGCCCAAAATCCAGGCACATGCCCTGACTGGGAATCGAACCAGTAACTCTTTGGTTCACAGGCCAACACTCAATCTACTGAGCCACACCAGCCAGGGCCTTATCTTTCTTTTAACTATTTTCACACTAACCTTAATTTAAATCTGGCTTGACTGTGAAAGAATAAGAAATTTTATGTGAGAGCCCCTATCCATATAAGCAATTTGAGTTACCAAAAATCAGCATGTCCACCTTATTCTGGCAGCTCAAATTTGTGGTAGCCCACAAAAGAATACTGCTCTCAGGTACCATTTCAGAACCGAGATGGCTATGGGCACAGACATGGACCTGTGTATCATCACATCAATAGGAGTCGAGGAACTCCTTTAGATATTTGGGCAACTCAACTTAGGGGAGGGAAGGAGGGGGATGTGACAGGTCGGGAGTTGGAGAGTGCCCTGAAGGGAAGTAATTGGCATGGGAACACACAGATATTGGGTGGGACAAAGCATGGAGAGCAGAGAAGGGAAGCCCTGAGGCTTAGGGCCTAGGTAATGAGCTCTATTTGCTTGGGTTGAAAGGTGATACTGTTCTTCCTTCTATCTAGGGGTAAAGTCCAGCCTTCTTTGTTTAACATTTTAATTGTTCTACAATCTGGCATAGTCTTCCAACAGGTGTGGAGGAAGCACCTAATTCAGCGTATACCAGAGCCAATTCTCACTAGCTCCCAAGAGCCAATTGTGGGCTTTCTTCCCAATTCCATGTTCAGTGATGGTACATTGATAGCTTGAAATTTGCTTTGTTGTTTTACAGGCAAATGCTACAATCATATTTTTTTATTTTTGTTTTCGAGAACCAGTAAACATATAAGCATAACCCACTGCTTAGATTACTGTTCAAAGGATGTCTTTTTACTATAGTGAAAGGTATGTTTTGCTATATCCCATGAAGCATATCCTGAACAGAGTATTTTTGGGGCTGAGAAATTTGAACGAAGAGGAAGGAAATTTGCAAGAAAGGGACAGATTTCTAAAAATGTACGTTTATACAGTTATATTTAACTAAGGCCTTTGGCATCAAAAGACATGGAAAAATTGGAAAACTTTCTAATTATTTTCATGAATCTGGCTGATTTTAATACCAAGACCTGACAAGGATACTACAAAAAACAAAATTAGAAAATATTATCACTTATGAATGTAGAAGCAAAAATTTTATAAAAATATTAATGAAAATAAGAAATATATCCTATTAATTTAAAAAAATGCCCAATTAGAATTTATTGTAGGAATGCAAGGATAGTTCAACATGAGGGAAACTATTGATATAATTAATTATATTAAGTTTTTTGTTAATATTTTTGTTGATTATGCTATTACAGTTTTCCCAGTTTTCCCCCCTCTCTCCTCCCTACCCTGTTCCCCAACCCTCCAGCATTCCCCCCCCACGCTTAGTTCATGTCCATGGGTTATACATATAAGTTCTTTGATTCCTCTGTTTCCCATATCATGTTTATCTCTCCCCATCTACTTTATGCCTACAAATTATGCTTCTTCTTCCCTGTACCTCTCCCCCATTCCTTCCCTCCCCCTCCCCACTGAAATCCCTCTGTGTGATCTCCATTTCTCTGATTCTGTTCCCATTCTGGTTGTTTGCTTAGTTTTTGTTGTCATTGTTTTTCTTTTTTTAGGTTCATTTGTTGATAGTTCTGAGTTTGTTGTCATTTTACTGTTCATATTTTTTATCTTTTTTTTTTTTAGATAAGTCCTTTTAACATTTCATATAATAATGGCTTGGTGATGATGAACTCCTTTAACTTGACCTTATCTGGGAAGCACTTTATCTGCCCTTCCATTCTAAATGAAAGCTTTGCTGGATAGAGTAATCTGGGATGTAGATCCTTGCCTTTCATGACTTGGAATACTTCTTTCTAGCCCTTTCTTGCCTGCAAGGTTTCTTTTGAGAAATCAGCTGACAGTCTGGTGGGAACTCCTTTGTAGGTAATTGTCTTCTTTCATTTTACTTCTTTTAGGATTTTCTCTTTATCATTAATCTTGGGTAACTTAAAGATGATGTGCCTTGGTGTGTTCCTCTTTGGGTCCAACTTCTTTGGGACACTCTCGACTTCCCGGAAGTCTATTTCCTTCACCACATTGGGGAAGTTTTCCTTCATTATTTGTTCAAATAAGTTTTCAATTTCTTGGTCTTCCTCTTCTCCTTCTGGCACCCCTATAATTAGGATATTGGAATTTTTCAGGTTGTCCCAGAGGTTTGTAAGAGTCTCTTCACTTTTTCAAATTCTTGTTTCTTCATTTTGATGGATATTTATTTTTTCCTTTTGTTCCAAATCGTTGCTTCAAGACCTGGTTTCCTTCCTGTCAGTGTTGGTTCCCTGAACATTCTGCTTTATTTCACTTTGGGTATCCTTCATTTGTTTTTTTCATTTTTCAACCAAGCTGAATCAGATCTGTGAGCATTTTGATTACCAGGGCTTTAAATTTTCCATCAGACAGGTTGGCGATCTTCTCCTTGCTTAGCTCTTTTTCTGAGGCTTTACTCTGTTGTTTCATTTGGGCCATATTTCTTTGTCTTGGTGCAGCTGATAGGTTGTAGGGGACCAGGGCCTTAGGTAATCACCCAGGCAGGGCAACCCTCTTTGCTGCACTGTGGTGCTTCCTGTTGGGGAAGGGCCGAAAAGAGAGCAGTGTGCCTCGCCTGCTTGTCTCTAGAGCACTTTTCAATGGACTCTCATGTGATACTGGAAGCTGCTCCTGCTGCCACAACTGCCGTAGCCCTCAGCCACCTTTCAGCCCCCTTATGTCAGCCCCTTCTTTGAAGCCCAATGAGTTTGGCAGCCCGCCCCACCCCCAAGACCTGTCACATCCCCTTGATTTTTCTGAGTCGGCCTGTGCGGTCTGCCGCCTTACTGGTCTGGTTGTTCTGGATGATTTTTCTTTAATTCCTTTGTTGTTGGAGTTCCATGCAGTTTGATTTTCTGGTGCTTTGGTTGTTTATTGATTTCAGATTGGTGGTTATCCTCGTTTTGGTTGTGCAAGGAAGCGAAGGGTCTCTGCCTGCGCCTCCATCTTGGCCAGAACTCTAATTATATTGTTTTAAGAAGTTATATCTTATCAATGGTTTTTGAAGCAGTAATTGATAAATTTAAATAGCCATTCCTAATAAAACTCTAAAGTAAATGAAATAATTGATACATTGAACTATATTAAAATAAAATTGTCTCTACTAAAGATACCATATAGAAAGTGAAAATAGGGGACTTCCGGCAAGATGGAGGCATAGGTGTACGCACCGTACCTCCACCCACAATCAAGATTAGAACAACAACAATTGAGAGGCAGAATAACATCCAGAACTGACAGAATTTATCTGAATGAAAGTCAGACAGCCAAGAAGTTGAAGTAAACCCATTCATCCAGACCGGTAGGAGGGGCAGAGAGGAGCAGCAGGGTGTGGGGTGCAGAGAACAGGGAGAATTGGGCACGTAAGGCATCCGGGGCATAGGATCACAGCGGGTGGACCCTGAGTACGCAAGCGGCAGCTGGCAGACCCAGTGAGGCGGCGATTGTGGACCAGGGCAGAGCAAGCAACCCAGGATCCCAGAGAAGGGACTGAGGTCCCAGGAGAACGGAGCTAACACCATTATTCCCTTTCGACCCCCGCCCCCGCCCCCACAAACAACGTCACAATCTAGCAACTGGGGTGCCCAGCCCTGGGGAACACCTAAGGCTCCGCCCCTCACCCTCATAGGAGCGACCAGACCAATAAAAAAGAGAGAGAGATGTCTCAAACAGAAGAACAAATCAGCGCCCCAAGACTCATCCTTTTGAGCGACTGAGAGATAGCCAATCTATCAGATGCACAGTTCAAAACACTGGTGATCAGGAAGCTCACAGAATTGGTTGATTTTGGTCACAAATTAGATGAAAAAATGCAGGTTACCATAAAAGAGATGAAGGAAGATGCACAGAGAACCAATAGTGATGGGAAGTAAACCGGGGCTCAAAACAATACAGTGGACCAGAAGGAAGAAAAAAACAACCAAACAGGAAAGAATGGAGAAATAAGAATTCAAAAAAATGAGGAGAAGCTTAGGAACCTCCAGGACATCTTTAAAGGTTCCAACATCCGAATTATAGGGGTACCAGAAGGGGAAGAGGTAGAGCAACAGGTTGAAAACATATTTGAACAAATAATAAAGGAGAACTTCCGCATTCTGCCAAAGGAAATGGACTTCCAGGAAATACGGGAAGCTCAGAGAGCCCCAAAGAAGTTGGACCCAAGAAGAAACACACCAAGGCACATCATAATTACATTAGCATGGGTAAAAATGAAGGAGAGAATCCTAGAAGCAGCAAGAGAGAAGGGGACAGTCACCTACAAAGGAGTTCCCATCAGACTGTCAGCTGATTTCTCAAAAGAGACCTTGCAGGCAAGAAGGGGCTAGAAAGAAGTATTCCAAGTCATGAAAGACAAGGACCTATATCCCAGATGACTCTATCCAGCAAAGCTTTCATTTAGAATGGAAGGGCAGATAAAGTGCTTCTCAGATAAGGTCAAGTTAAAGGAGTCCATCATCACCAAGCCCCATTTTATGAAATGTTAAAGGGACTTATCTGAGAAAAGAAGATAAAAAAAAACATGTATAGTAAAAGGACAGCAAACTCACAATTATTAACAACCACACCTAATGCAAAACCAAAAGAAACTAAGCCAACAACTAGAACAGGAACAGAACCACAGAAATGGAGATCACATGGAGGGTTAGCAACATGGGAGTGGGAGGAGGAGAGAGGGGGAAAAGGTACAGAGAATAAGTAGCATAGATTGTAGGTTGAAAATAGATAGTGGGAGGGTAAGAATAGTATGGGAAATGTAGAAGCTAAAGAACTTGTAAGTATGACACATGGACATGACTAATAGGGGGGATATGGGTGGGAGAGGGCGTACAGGGTGGAAGGGAGTGAAGGGGGGAAATGGGACAACTGTAATAGCCATAATCAATAAAATATATTTAAAAAAGTGAAAATAAAATCTATAGACTTAGAGAAAAAGTTTGCAATATGAAAAAGGATTCTCATTTAGAAGGTTTAAAGAACTCTACAAATCAGTATGTAAAAGACAAAGAACTTGAAAGAAAAACAGAAAACAGATTTGTACAGATAATTCACCGAATGCAAAGATACTCAGTCTCACTGTTAATAAATTAAATGCAAACTAAAACAATATGTAAGAGTACAAATCCATCAGATTAGCTAAATTTCTTTTTTAAAAGATTTTATTTTTTATTTCTTAGGGAAGGGAGGGAGAAAGAGAGAGAGAAACATCAATGTGCAGTTGCTGGGGGTCATGGCCTGCAACCCAGGCATGTACCCCGACGGGGAATCAAACCTGCGGCACTTTGGTTCGCAGTCTGCGCTCAATCCACTGGGCTACTCCAGCCAGGGCTAGATTAGCTAAATTTCTGTAGCATGATAATTGTAAGTGTTGACAAGTATGTAGAACTGGAATTCTTGTAGACTGCTGGGGGAGTATAAATTGGTACCGTTACTTTTGGGCATAATTTTGTAACATCAGATACAGTTGAAAATATGCAAATATATGGACAAAAACCTTGTGCTGTTCCTCAAATTTTTGTGATGAGATCCTTTCTAGAGTCATTGGCCCATTCTAGTTTTCACTGATATTGGCACTTTTGCTGCTGACCTGGCCAAGCTCTGCAAGCTGGCTGGAGTCTGAGCTGAAAGCCCAGATAACTGCTTGTGCTCTGTACTTCCAGGCTTGGATATAATGTTACAAATAGGTTGTAGGATTTGGCTTTCTGAGTCACTTCCAAGAAGCCGGATGATGCAGCCTTGAAATGCAGGGATAGGAAAAATAATCCCTTGCAGGGGATTATTGGGAAGAGGAAGAAGGGGAGGGAGATGGGCAGATAAATCTCCTCTCTCTTTGTCATTCTGTAAATTATACTGTGATATGCTTTGTCCTTAAGACATCCTGGAAAAAGATTCAGGTGCTATGTGAACATACCTGCCAAGAGATACATTATCTCTTTGTGGCTTTTTGTGATGCAGCAGTGGAGATAATAATGAACTTCATTGTGTCGCTCTGTTTCTTTCTTGCTTCACTTTCCTTTTTCCTTTTCTTGTTGCTGTACCTTCATCTTTGCCTCAGGCTCTGTTTTCCAAGGGAATCAGGCTGAGATACTCACAATTCTATTCCAGTTCCAAACCACAGAGAGATGCTTGCACAATTTATAAGAATATTAATTATAGCCTTTTTTGTAATAGTAAAAATTTATAAACAATTATACATTGCTGTGGTTATTTATTCAAAAGGATAATATACCTCACTGAAAATAAAAGAACTGAAGATGCATGTATAACATAGCTTGTTCTCAAAATCATACAGTGGAGAAAAAAGTAGCAGAGAAATTTGTATTATATACAACCATTTATATAACTTCACAAACATAGCAATGATACCATGTAAATGTTTAGGTATGTGCATTTGTAGTAGACATATGAAAATATTTCAGAGAATAACAAGCAAACACTTCAAAATAGCTGTTCCCTTTTGAGAAGGAGGCAGGGAATGACATCTGAGCTGTCTTGGGAGCTTCAGTGATACCTGTAAATGCTCTATTTCTTAAGTTGCGTGGTGGAGCAGAGGTACAATGATCTAAAAAATGGTTGTTTTGAGTATCTTTATTTTCATCTCAAGATTCTACGTCCCCTTCTCTGGCCCCCTATGAGCCCCAAGAGGCAGAGGCTGATCTACCTGAACTGCATTAACAAGCTTCCTTGCTCTCTGGCTTCCAACTGGGTCCAGCTAGCAGGGAATATCCAAAGGAGATGGGAGGGCAGGAGAAGAGTACAGCTCAGAAGTCATCCTCCTGTTTGTATTTTGCTTAGTGTTTTCTTATTTACTTAAATATTCTATATAAGTATGGAGAAGGTATGGCACATACTGACTAGGTTGTCAACGTGAAATATTGTGGAGATGGGGTCAGATGGAGGTATTGATAGATGTAAAAGCAAAGGAAAGAAGGAAGGGGAGTCAAACTTAGAAAGAAAAATATATCTGCCCTTTGAAAAAAGATCTAAAGGTCAGATCTGGGCATTTCGTTAAAGCTCCTGTTAAAGACAAAAACTCAACCAAGTAAATTTGAACATCTAATTGGCTTTACAAAATGATTCGTGAATTGAGCAGTGCCCCATCTAGCAAACAGAGGAAAGTTCCAGGGAGCTGTACAAAATGCTTTTATATGCAGACAGTGGTGGTGGTGGTGGGGGTGGGGATGGGGTGGGGGTGGGGTGTAGGTGAGGGTGGAGGATGGGATGAAAGGTAAAAGGGTAGATTATTTCAGGCAAGGTCACCTTCCTTTAGGGAAGGCACTGGAGGTTTATCATGCAGATTACCTCACTACTGCTGACGGGGAAATTCCATACTGATTCGTTCAAAATTCCACTCTTGGGAGAGGCTGAAGCTGCAATTAGGTTCTGTAGTAATTCTTGGTTGTGCTTACCAAAAGTCATTCCATTTTGGGCCTGTTGTTTCTTTTTAACAAGCTCCATAGGGAATTTTGTTTCTCATCCAAATGGAACAGCTAATGCAAACTCTTTGAGGCTGAAGGACAGTTAGGGACAGTTAGAGGCTGAGGGGCAGGGTAGTAGAAGTGAGGTGAGAGGTAAGAGCAGGGTCAGTGAAGTGGGATAGAAGAAAAATTGACAAGATTTTGGCTCACTCTCTGAACTGACAAAAATCATTTTGCTAATCTCATCTGCAAATTCTCTTTTCACTTGAGAGGTAATTCATCAAACCGCTCCTTCCCTCTCTCTGCCACTCTATGAGTCAGTCTCACTGTGCTTAAGGCTAAGGGGTGGAGCATCTTTAACCTTAGTGGTACAAAAGACTATGTGCACAGTTTCCAAGTCAAAACTTGAAGAACAAGTCAGATCGAGGTTGCTAGTCTAGTAGGATAAATGTTTTTAAAAGGCAGCCAAGCTAAGCAACCAAGGAAAGAGCTTTGAGGCGCCAGGCCCAGCAAGACAGAGGGACAGAGCGCTGCAGCCCAGTGCAGGGAGGGCTTCAGGAAATGAGGTGCAGATGTGACTGTTTAATTTATCTGCACCAGAAATCTTGAAATTATAGCTACTTGTTCTCTCACAGTCACAGTCTTGGATTTCAGTTTGCCTTTTCCAGTCTTTTACTTTTTTCATGGTGAAGATATTCCCATTGATAAAGAAAATACAAGTAAAATAAGTTAAATTCTATTTTCTTTGTTACTTCTAAACCCAGTTGCCTCCCATCCTTCTGCAGCCACCGCAATTTCTCTACTATGCAGATCTGATTATGTTTGGCTTTTGCTCACATTTAGGATAAAATCTAAACTTATTTTCAAGCCAGTGAGTCTTCCCTATTTTTGTGTTCTCTTTGTCATTTGGGCTTCACCTCTTGCCTCTTTCCTGTCCCTCCCTGCAACCTGGCCATATGATGAAGAGATGCAATTTGCAGTTAGAGCCGTTTCTCAATAGTGGCATTATTGGAGTCATATAATTTAATTGTTGTGGGGGGCTGTCTTGTGCACTGTAGGATGTTTTGCAGCATACCTGACTTCTCCTCCCTTGATATCCATAGCACCTACCCAGTGTAGCTACCAAACTATGTCCAGACATTGCCAAATATTCCTTGAAGGACAAAATCACCTTTGGTTAAACGCTGGGGTAGAACACATGTCCTTTCTGCGTGGAGTGACCTCCCTGTGATCGTTCTGGCAAACACCCGCTCATCTCTCAACATCTCTGCTCCACCCTCCTTCCTTGGAGAAGTCTTCGACTCCCAAGGAGGAGTTAGGTGAGCTGGCCCTTCCCATTACAGGGCACCTCACTTTATCAGATCAAGACCCAGCTGTGTTCTCATTGGTTGGATTTCCCTATCCTCATATCACACCAAAGGTTTAAAGGAGAGATTTTTAACTTTTTTCATTCCGTGGCACACATAAACTAATAATTACTAAAGTCCTGCAGCACACGAAAAAATATATTTTTTGCTGCTCTGAAAGAAAAATTGGTATAATTTTGACTCATTCATATCGGAAAGTTATCATTGTGTTGGCTGTTGTCATTTTTTAATTTGACAATCTAAGGGAAAAGAAGTCAGTGCCCCTGACTAAATAGTCAGATGTCATGTATTTTAAAAATTATTGCGGTACACCAGTTGAAAATCGCTGGGTTAGAGGGTCAGACTGTTTTTCAACATTTTCTCATCTGTATTTAGCTGAGTATCTGGCCCAAAGTATTGACAATATCTATGTGCATATTTACAACTTTACAAGTTTAGATGTTGCATATAATTAAAGTCATTTAGAAATGACATTTAATAGCTAATTAATGTTCTCTCACCAGTGTTGTGGTATCTGTGATATCCAGGTTTTAATTTATCACTATATCTGAAATGTTATATTTTATATACAGTATTTGGTGAATAGTTATGCATTGTTATTAAACTTGCTTTCGAATATAATGTATAGAGTATGTCTTTTATATCTACAACCCAAGCTTTTAAAATTTAACAATTTATGCAAAACTTACAAAGAAACTATATACCTTAGTAGTACCCTCTTATGCACAGTTTTGCCTCCTGTACTTTTAGATACTCATGGTGAACCTCAGTCCAAAAATATTAAATGGAAAATTCTAGAAATAAAAAATGTGTAAGTTTTAAATTATGTACTTTCTGAATAGCATGCTAAATTCTGCTGCCCTGTTCTATCCAGTCCAGGACACGAGCCATCCCTTTGTCCAGTGTGTCCCTGCTGTCGATGCTCCTCAGCCATCTGTCTCTAATTAGCTATCTAGCTACCAGATCAACTGTCAAGGTATGGCAGTGCTGATGTTCAAGTAATTCTTATTTTACTTAATAATCCCACATTTGTAACTTTCATTACAGTATAACATTACAATTGTTCTAGTTTATTACCAGTTATTTTTGTTAATCTCTTACTGTGCCTAATTTATAAATTAAAATTTACCATAAGTATGTGTGTATAGGAAAAAATATAGTATATATAGGGTTTGGTACTATTCTCCATTTTAGGCAAACACCGGGGGTCTTGGAGTGTATTCCCTATTGATAAGAGGTGACTACTTAATACTATGTATATTTATGGATAGGTGTCTTTTGGATTTGAGGATTTTATAAGGAAGATACTGGAATATATGTATTCTTGAATAAGCACCTTTCTAGAGAGAATAATTCAGTATTTCTGCATTTTGTTATTTAGGATGAACCATGCTTTAAAAAGTTATTTCCATTTAGGAAGTTTGTTATCGATGACAATTGTGAAAAAATCATTTGAACAATTCTAAATAGTGCTATACTTTAGCAATGCTGCCATCTCCTGGAGGCTATTAAGAAGCTTGTAGTTCATAGTGGTTTCCAAAAGCAATGTGACATAGCTATTAAAAAAAGCCTTCATTTTTAAAATTTTCTTTTCTTTTGTTTAGTTTGAAAAAGGCCTAGAGATATATATTTTCACTTTTCCCATAAAATATTTGACTATTTACCTTCTTTATCACCTACTGTGACACCTACTGAAACAGAATGGTACATAGTCAGTCATGGGTCGCTTAATGTCAGGGATTCGTTTCAAGAAAGGTATCGTTAGGAGATCATGCACTGTGCACACATCACAGAATGCACTTACAGAAACCTAGATGCTGTAGCCCACTGTGCAAGTGGGCTATAACCTATTGCTCCTAGGCTATAAGCCTGTATATCATGTTACTGTACTGAATGCTGTAGGCAGTTATAAGATTAGTATTTGTGTACCTAAACATAGGAAAAACACAGTAAAAATATAGCATAAGAGATAAAAATGCTACACTTGTGTAGCACACTATGAATGGAGCTTACATGACTAGAAGCTGCCCTGGATGAGTCAGTGTGTGACTGGTGAGTGAATGTGAAGGTCTAGGACATTACTTGACACTAGCATAATCTTTATTACCTGTGCATTTGGGCTACACTAAATTTATAAAACAACACAAGATTAAATCAAACACCAAAAATGATGCAATCAAGAGATGCAATAAACACGAGATGCAATAAACACAAGATGCATAAGGCTGCTGCCAAGGTATCGTAGCATACTGTTTCACAGGAAGCTGTTTTTATAAGTAGAAAGAGTACACTCTAAAATAGCAGTAAAGAGTATAGTGTAGCAAACACATAAAACAGTAACATAGTAGTTTATGATCATTGTCAAATATTGTGTACTCTATATAATTGCATGTGCTATGCTTTTATACAGCTGGCAGTGCAGTTGGTTTGTCTACACCAGCATCACCACAAACATGTGAGTAATGTGTTGCACTGTGACAGTACCACCCTACAATAGGAATTTTAAAGCTTCATTATAATCTTGTGGGACCACTGTCATAAGCGAGGTCCATGACTGACTGAAACATCATTTTGTGGCACATGACTGTAATAGTTCTAGGGTGTAAAAAGGATATACTAAGTACCTTACTTTTAGACTTCCGGCCAAGATGGAGGCACATGTGGATCACCGTACTTCCATGCACAACCAAGATTGGAACAACAATGATTTAGAGGCAGAATAACATCCAGAACTGACAGAAAATTTATCTGAATGGAAGTCGGACAGCCAAGAAGTCAAAATAGACCCGTTCATCCAGACCAGTAGGAGGGGCAGAGACGAGCAGACAGGTGAGGGTCTCGGCTTGGAGAGCAGAGAGAGTTAGGTGCATAAGGCATCCGGGGGTGCGTAAGGCATCTGGGGCACGCAAGAGCCTAGTGGGTGCACCCTGAGTATGCAAGCAGCAGCTGGCAGACCCAGTGAGGCGGTGATTGTGGAGCAGGGCAGAATGCACATCCCAGGATCCCAGAGAAGGGACTGAGGTCCCACGGAGAATGGAGTAACTGCCATTGTTCCCTCTGGACCCTGTCCCCACATACAACATCACAATCTAGCAACTGGGGTGCCCAGCCCTGGTGAACACCTAAGGCTCCACCCCTCACCCTCACAGGAGCGACCAGTTGGGAAAAAAAAAAAAAAGAAAAAGACAGAGAGGGAGAGAGAGATGGCTCAAACAGAAGAACAAATTAATGCCCCAGAATTCATCCTTTTAAGCGACTGAGAGATAGCCAACCTATCAGATGTACAGTTCAAAACACTGGTGATCAGGAAGCTCACAGAATTGGTTGATTTTGGGTGCAAATTAGATGAACAAATGCAGGTTACCATAAAAGAAATGAAAGAAAATGCACAGGGAACCAATAGTGATGGAAAGGAAACTGGGACTCAAAACAATAGAGTGGACCAGAAGGAAGAAAGAAACAACCAAACAGAAAAGAATGGAGAAATAAGAATTCAAAAAAATGAGGAGACGCTTAGGAACCTCCAGGATATCTTTAAACATTCCAACATCCGAATTATAGGGGTACCAGAAAGGGAAGAGGAAAAGCAACAGATTGAGCACATATTTGAACAAATAATAAAGGAGAACTTCCGCATTCTGCCAAAGGAAATGGACTTCCAGGAAGTCCAGGAAGCTCAGAGAGCCCCAAAGAAGGTGGACCCAAGAAGAAACACACCAAGGCACATCATAATTACATTAGCCAAGGTAAAAATGAAGGAGAGAATCCTAGAAGCAGCAAGAGACAAAGGGACAGTCACCTACAAAGGAGTTCCCATCAGACTGTCAGCTGATTTCTCAAAAGAGACCTTGCAGGCAAGAAGGGGCTAGAAAGAAGTATTCCAAGTCATGAAAGACAAGGACCTATATCCCAGATGACTCTATCCAGCAAAGCTTTCATTTAGAATGGAAGGGCAGATAAAGTACTTCTCAGATAAGGTCAAGTTAAAGGAGTCCATCATCACCAAGCCCCATTTTATGAAATGTTAAAGGGACTTATCTCAGAAAAGAAGATAAAAAAAAACATGTATAGTAAAAGGACAGCAAACTCACAATTATTAACAACCACACCTAATGCAAAACCAAAAGAAACTAAGCCAACAACTAGAACAGGAACAGAACCACAGAAATGGAGATCACATGGAGGGTTAGCAACATGGGAGTGGGAGGAGGAGAGAGGGGGAAAAGGTACAGAGAATAAGTAGCATAGATTGTAGGTTGGAAATAGACAGGGGGAGGGTAAGAATAGTATGGGAAATGTAGAAGCTAAAGAAGTTATAAGTATGACAAATGGACATGAACTAAAGGGGGGAATGTGGGTGGGAGAGGGTGTACAGGGGGGAAATGGGACAACTGTAATAGCCATAATCAATAAAATATATTAAAAAAATAAATAAATACCTCACTTTTGCTTCTCTGTATTATCCACCCTCTCTACTCTGGTTGGTATCCTAGGGTGCAGAGGCTGATGTGTATGGACTGTATTGACTAGCTTCCTTGATTTTTTAACTTCTAATTGGATCTTGGCAATAGGAAGCATTCAAAGGAAATCAAAGGGGGAAAGTAGAGTAGAATTGGGGTGTTTATTTCCCAAGTGCCTTCCTAGGTGGTTACCAGTGTCTTTCCTGTAACTGAAGGTTGTGGAGGGGGCTCCGCCCACTGGCCCCCTCCCACCACCCACCTGGCCACCACAGATGAGAGTAAGCCTACCAAGACATGATCTGTTTGGAGAGGAAAGGTGGCTGATCTCTCTAAGGAGAAGGGGCAAGACCTTTTTCCTCAATGGGCTTTTATTGGGTGTATTTTGCACAGGATACAGGTAAAGCTCATTAATCATTGTCAGGAAGTCAGGATCAAACAATAGATAACAGACAAAGAACTAGGAGGGCTTATTCAGAGTCAGGGTGTGTTAGCTAAAGGGCTACAAAACTTTGGGAAACAAACTCATTTCGTGCTGGACCCTTATGTAATTGAGGACATTCTTAGCAAAGCAGGTTTCACAGGATTTTATGCATTCTTTCTTTGGCCCGATCACCCAGGGAACTGCCCTTTCCAGCACAAGGCCACATCCACCTCTGTCCTTGTTTCATGCTTAAGTCATGCAGGGGAAGTAAGGCAGCCAAGAGATTAGGAGGATTCTTGCAGACAGAGTGAGGACTCAGGCTATTTCAAAGCTGAGGGGCGAGGGTCCATCACTCCCTTTTGTTATAGCCCCCTAAATCCTTCCCTGGGGCCCCCCATGATTTTGCCTATCTTAGGTCATCCCTCCCTTGAGGAATCTTACCTATCGTTGGCTGACTGCTCATGCATTGGAGGCCAGGCAGGGTCAAGTAAAGGGGGCAGAGGCCTTGCCAGGGAGATAAGCTTTGTCTACTTAGTGGCTTATGGTCCTAAGGTCACTCACTCAGTCTTGGCCATGCAGGGGTTACAGCTTCTGAAACCAGGCAGGGCGGTTCCCAACAGAAGGTCATATTGACAACCAAGGGCCCTTACCAAAATATTTCACTCTATCTCAGGCAAGTAGTAATCATTTCCTTCCTGTATTCTTCAGGGCCAAAGAGGGTAAGAGTACCTAGGTGCTATGAAACCTAGAGCACTTCATTGTCTTCTGTGGTTTCTCCACATTCTGCCCATAACTTTGTAAATAAAACTTACATTAACTATTCCTTTTATTAAGTAAAGGGGATGGGGGAGGTAGAACAAGCAAAGGGGGAATAAATGGTGATGGAAGAAGACCTGACTTGGGCGATAAACACACAACACAATATACAGATGATATATTATAGAATTGTACACCTGAAATCTATATAATTTTATTAACCAATGTCACCCCAACAAATTCAATTAAAAAGCTAAAAATTATAATAAAATAAAAAATATTCCTTAAATAATCCAGCATGACTATATTTCCTGTTGGGCCCATAACCAAAACAATGGGAATAATCATGGCAGTTAGCCCATAGTTGTCTTTCAAGGCTTAAATAAATAAATTAAGACCTGACTAATGCTTAAATAATGGCTGAGAAAAGAAATCAAGATAAGATCAACTAGGGAAAAAATGATATTTCACAAAAGTAGAACAAATATCCCCCCAAATTTTTATGAAACCACAAAGACCCAGAATAGCCACAGTAATCTTGACAAAGAAGAACAAAGTTAGAGGAATCACACTACCTGACTACAAATTATACTATGAGTCCATAGTAACCAAAACAACATGGTAACAGCATAAAAACAGACATATAGATGAATGGAACAGAATAAAGAGCCCAGAAATAAACCCTCACCTTTATGATCAATTAATATTTGACAAAGGAGGCAAGAACATACAGTGCGGTAAAGACAGTCTATTCAATGGTGTTGGGAAAACTGGACAGATATGTGCAAACAAAAGGAAACTAGGCCACCTTACACTATGTATAATAAACAACTCAAAATGGGTTAAAACAAAGCCCTGGCTGGCGTAGCTCAGTGGATTGAGTGCAGGCTGAGAACCAAAGTGTTGCAGGTTCGATTCGCAGTCAGGGTACATGCCTGGGTTGCGGGCCATGAACCCCAGCAACCGCACATTGATGTTTCTCTCTCTCTCTTTCTCCCTCCCTTCCCTCTCTAAAAGTAAATAAATAAAATCTTTAAAAACATGGGTTAAGACAAATGTTAGACTTGAAACCATAAAAATCCTAGAAGAAAACACAGGCAGGAAAATCTCAGAAAGTTCTCATAGCAATATTGTTTTCTGATAGATCTCCTTGGGTGAGGTAATAAAAATATAAACAAATGGGACTACATCATGCTAAAAAGTTTTTGCACAACAAAGGAAACCATCAACAAAATGAAAAGACAACTCACTGAATGGGAGAACATATTCACCAATGATACATCTGATAAGGGCTTAATATCTAAAATTTATAAAGAACTTGTACAACTCAACACCAAGAACAAACAATCCAATGAAAAAATGGGCAAAGGACCTGAATAGACCCTTCTCCAAGGACATATGGGTGGCAGTAGGTCAATGAAAAGATGCCCAGCGTCACTAATCATCAGAGAAATGCAAATTAAAACCACAATGAGATACCACCTCACATCAGTCAGAATGACTACTATCAATACATCAACAAACAACAAGTGTTGGTGAGGATGTGGAGAAATGGGAACTCTTGTGCACTGTTGGTAGGAATGCAGATTGGTGCAGCCAGTGTGGAAAGCAGTACAGAGTTCCTCAAAAACTTAAAAATAGTTAAGTGCCTTATGACTCAGCGATTCCAGTTATGGGAATATATCTGAAGAAACTGGGAACACTAATTTCAAAGAGTATATTCACCCCTATGTTCATTGCACTGTTATTTACAACAGTCAAGATTTCTAAGCAGGCCAAGTGCAGGTAATTAGGTAAGTGGATAAAGAAGCTGTGGTACATTTAAACAATGGAATACTAACTGGCCATAAAAAAGATGAAAATTTTACCTTTTGCAACAGCATGGATGGACCTGGGGAGTATTATGCTAAGTGAAATATGCCAGTCAGAGAAAGACAAACACCATATGATTTCACTTACGTGTGGAATCTAATGAACAAAACAACTAACAAACAAAGTAGAAACAAAGTCATAGATGCAGAGAACAGAGTGACAGTTGTCAGAGGGGAGGAGGTTGAGGGGGCAGGGCTGGGAGAGTAAGGTAAAGGGATTAAGCAGACACAGACAATAGCGTGGAGATTCCCGGAGGGTGGGAGAATGTACAAGCAGGTAAAGGGAGGGTACGTGGTGATGGAAGGAGATGTGACTTTGATACACACACAAGACAATACCCAATGATGTATTATAGAATTGTACACCTACAACCTATACAATTTGATTAACCAATGGCACCCCAATAAATTCAATACAAATAAAGAAAGGAAAAAAACAATAGTAATAGAAAACAAAGATGATTTAATATTAGAATAATTGCTATTCTTTTAGGGTTAGAAATACCCAATGAAATACTTATATTAAAATATATTTTGTTAAAATATATTTTATTGATTATGCTGTTACAGTTGTCCCATTTCCCCCCCTTCACTCCTCTTCACCCTGTACACCCTCTCCCACCCACTTCCCCTGCTTTAGTTCATGTCCATGTGTCATACTTATAAGTTTTTCAGCTTCTACATTTCTCATACTATTCTTACCCTCCCCCTGTCTATTTCCTACCTACAGTCTATGCTACTTATTCCCTGTGCCTTTTCCCCCTCTCTCCTTCTCCCACTCCCCTGTTGCTAACCCTCCATGTGATCTCCATTTCTGTGGTTCTGTTCCTGTTCTAGTTGTTTGCTTAATTTCTTTTGGTTTTGCATTAGGTGTGGTTGTTAATAATTGTGAGTTTGCTGTCCTTTTACTATACATGTTTTTTTTTTAATCTTCTTTTCTGAGATAAGTCCCTTTAACATTTCATAAAATAAGGGTTTGGTGAAGATGAACTCCTTCAACTTGACCTTATCTGAGAAGCGCTTTATCTGCCCTTCCATTCTAAATGAAAGCTTTGCTGGATAGAGCAATCCTGGATGTAGGTCCTTGCCTTTCATGACCTGGAATACTTCTTTCTAGCCCCTTCTTGCCTGCAAGGTCTCTTTTGAGAAATCAGCTGACAGTCTGATGGGAACTCCTTTGTAGGTGACTGTCCCTTTATCTCTTGCTGCTTCTAGGATTCTCTCCTTCATTTTTACCCATGCTAATGTAATTATGATGTGCCTTGGTGTGTTTCTTCTTGGGTCCAACCTCTTTGGGACTCTCTGAGCTTCCTGGACTTCCTGGAAGTCTATTTCCTTTGGCAGAATGGGGAAGTTCTCCTTTATTATTTGTTCAAATATGTTTTCAATCTGTTGCTCTACCTCTTCCCCTTCTGGTACCCCTATAATTCGGATGTTGGAACGTTTAAAGATGTTCTGTAGGTTCCTACGCTTCTCCTCATTTTTTTGAATTCTTATTTCTCCATTCTTTCCTGTTTGGTTGTTTCTTTCTTCCTTCTGGTCCACTCTATTGTTTTGAGTTCCAGTTTCTTTTCTATCACTGTTTGTTCCCTGTGCATTTTCCTTCATTTCTTTTATGGTAACCTGCATTTGTTCATCTAATTTGCAACCAAAGTCAACCAATTCTGTGAGCTTCCTGATCACCAGTGTTTTGAACTGTGTATCTGATAGGTTAGCTATCTCTTAGTCACTCAAAAGGATGAGTTCTGGAGCACTGGTTTGTGCTTCTGTTTGAGCCATCTCTCTCTCTCTCTTTTTTGTTTTTTTTTTTTGGACTGGTCACTCCTGTGAGGGTGACGGGCGGAGCCTTAGGTGTTCACCAGGGTTGGGCACCCCAGTCGCTAGATTGTGACGTTGTATATGAGGGTGGGGTCGAGAGGGAGCAATGGTGGTAGCTCCGTTCTCCATGGGACCTCAGTCCCTTCTCTGGGATCTTGGGTTGCATGCTCTGCCCTGCTCCACAATCGCTGCCTCACTGGGTCTGCCAGCTGCTGCTTGTGCACTCAGGGTCCACCCGCTGTGATCTTGCGCACCCCAGATGTCTTACACGCCCCCGGATGCCTTATGCGCCCAATTCTCCCTGTTCTCCTTGCCAAGACCCCACGCCCAGCTGCTCATCTCTGCCCCTTCTACCGGTCTGGATAAACGGGTCTATTTCAACTTCTTGGCTGTCTGACTTCCATTCAGATAAATTTTCTGTCAGTTCTGGATGTTATTCTGCCTCTAAATTGTTGTTGTTCCAATCTTTGTTGTGCATGGAAGTACAGTGCGTCCACCTATGCCTCCATCTTGCCGGAAGTCCCTAAAATATTTTTATAAAAATGATTTCAGAGATAAAAAGGGAAAAGCTTTTCTGAGATAAAGAAATAGCCAAATCAGCAGATCAAAAGTTCACACTATATAAGAAAAACTGATACAGAATGGTCCACAATTAGGTGTGAGAAAAAGAGATAATTCTTTAATCAACGAACTCCCTTGGAAAAAACTCCCCCGAAAAGGAAGGCAAACACAAGATTGACCATTTGAACATTGATGCGTGACACATAGACACAGACAACAGTGTGGTGATGGCCAATGTTGAATTCCAGAAGACATCCACGTTCACAAAGTTCTAAGGGGAAGAAATGTGACACAAAGTGACAACGAAATATGGCAGCTTACCTCAGTGTCAGGGAATTCCTTGATTAAAAAATGCCTAAAATATTATATTTTGCACTAGTCATTCTTGGGAGTCTCACTTTTATCTGTGGTCCCCAATGAATATTTTACCATAATGGTAAAAGCTTATCTGTTAAACAAATTATAAACTTGAACATGATTTTAGAAAATGCCTGGTAAGATAACATAATGGTTGCAATTTGTGAATTAAACCATGTATTTGAAGGCATGCACCCCTTTCATCAACCTTTAGAGACTTGTACCTTTTGTTAGGAATATCAACCCTGGTTGTGATAAAAATATTCAAAATTTTGCATGTGTATTTTTCCCTACTTGTTTATGCCCAAGCATTTTCATTATGTAGTATGCTAATATGGACTGAAATAAACAGGAGTATACACACACAATTATAGGCAGCTGTTTGTGCTGAATTGTGCGCTCCACACCCCCACCCACACCCCTGCCCCAACTGTTGTCTTGTTCATATGTTAAAGTCCCAACCCCCAGTACCTGAGAACATGACTGTATTTGGAGATAGGGTATTTAAAAGGGTAATGAAGTTAAAATGGAGTTATTAGGGTGCATGCTAATCCAACGTGATTGGTGTCCTTATAAGAAGAGGAAATTTGGACATAGATCTGTATAGATGTGAAGATATAGGCAACAAAGCAATAGTAGGTGCCCTGGAAATCTGTCATCACCCGTTGAAGCAACTGGCTTATTACTTCACTATTCTTTTGAGACCTATGCTATATATACATAATGACCATTTTGTCTGCTCAACACAGTATTTGTGACAGGCAGCTCAGTTCCCTTCATTATTTGAGGGCTGGTGATCAGTTGTTTAATCTTTACCAAGGCTCAGTAGAATTGCAGGACATGTTTCTCCAAAGAGATGTTATCTACACAAGAAAGCATGGTTTACTCCAACACCTTAGATGGCTGCACTATAATTCTCCCACTGCCACTTTCTAGTGGCTCTGAATAGCATCCAGTCTGCTGCACAAGCTGAGTATCACTGAAGGCCTGCTAGGCCTTAAGGCCTAAGGGGCCTAAGCAGGGGAAGCAGTGCAGCTCCATTGCATTTAGGGCCAACATGTTACAGAGCTTTTTGTTGCTTTTGGTCTGTTCAAACTGGTGGCACACTCAAATATGTATTTATTGTCCTCTAAATCAAGAGATACTTCCAACGTATGTCTTTTCTTGGTAGAAAGTGCAGTGTTGAGCAACTTGTTCTTTATTTAAGAGGAGCTATCCTAACATGACCTAGCCCAGGTAATCCCTAGAAACTCTGTTCAATAGCAAGGTCCTTGAATTTAATGGGCCTTCTCTCCCACCCAGTGTTGCATGTGTGTCATTCTGGCAAATAGAATACCATTTCTTGCTCGTCAGTTCCACTCAGTGTATTGTCATCCATGGTGTGCACTGGCATGATGTTCAGTGGTATCTCAAGACAATGAAGGTCTCTGCAGACTAGATCAGAGGTTGACATTTTCTGTAAAGAGCCAGACAGTGGGTATTTTAGGCTTTGTGAGCCATATGAAATCTGTTTCAAGTATTCAACTCTGTGGTTGTAGTGTGAAAACAGCTGTAGGTAACACCTAGAGAGCCCATGGATGTGGTCATGCTTCAACAGCACTTACTGATAAACACTAAAGTTTGAATTTCCTATAATTTTCATGTATCATGAGGTATTTTTTATATTTGGATTTTTGTCAGCTGTTTAAAAATATAACAACCATTCTTAGCTCATACAGAAATAAGTGGCAGTTGTGTTAATCTGTAGTTCAATTACAGAATAGCATTATGTTGTATGAACTTACTGTAATTTGTTTATTCATCTTCCTGTTCATTGACATTTGGTTAATATAAATAAAACTGCTATAATAAAAAAATAAAAATATAGCAACCATTTTTAGCTCTTGGGCCACCCAAAAATAAGTAGCAGGCTACTTGGCCTGTGGATTGCAATTTGCTGATGGCCATTATGTCAATTGACATAGACAACTGAGGCAAAACTATGCAAGTATATTGCTGACCCTACCAGGGGGAAGCAGACTGTTCCAAGTTGTCCTTATACATTGTTATACAGAAATAAGCATGTGACATGTCAATAGCTGCATACTGGATGGCAGGGGCTATATTGATTCACTCCATTAAAGAAGCCAAATAGGAACCAGCAGCTGAAATTGAAGTCACCGCCTAATTAATTATATGATAGTCCATGGTCATTCTCCAAGATACTTCTTTCTTTTGAATATGTTATATAGGCAAGTTAAATGGTAATATATAGGAATCATTACTGTAGAACCTTTCAGTTTTTGATGGTAGCACTAATCTCTGATATTCCCCCCAGGGAATTTCAAAATATAATAAAACACAATTAGTTAGAAGTGATTATGTATAGTATAATAATCATTTAAATATATGTATGTTTCTATTACACATATATGTATACATGTATAATACAACAGTATGTTATACTATACATACATATAATATATATTTGTATGCAAATAGATATTATACTATTGAAATACTTATTACTTGGTGGTATGATTATCGGTAATTTTTTTACTTTTTACTTTTTACTTTTTAATATTTTCCATTACTTACAGTGATAATTAATTTTTTTCTGACATATCCCCTTATGTCAGAAAAAAATCCAATTTATTTTTCTGTGGATCATTGTTAAAGTCAGAATATCAAATTTATCTAGATAAGGTATATGAATGTAATCCTGAGAAGCTGATACCAGAGGTAGCTTCAGCTAATGTAAATATTTGTGTCATAAGTCGCTGTACCAATTTCACAATTTCAGTGAGCTTATTATTCTTATTTTATTATTTAATTAAATATTTGAATTAGTATAAAATCAATCCTTATTATTGTCACATATTTGAAAAGAGAATTCTAAAGGCTCTGACTTCCAAATCAAGACAAATAATGAAACCTATTTTTAATTGCCTCCCTTTGAAATACGTAACACTGAACTAACTAGACAGTTCAGTGAAGCCTGTTCAATCATTGTGCTGTGCATGAAGATGGCTATGACTGTCTTTTCATGAAGCAGAGTTTGTGCGAACACTCTGTCACTGCTGCAGACCCGGATACCCTTCTTAGTGCTTCCACTATCTAGAGTTCCCTGGACAAAGGAAAAAAAGAGATCATAAATATTTGTTTTTCTTTTTTGAAGTATCTTTAAGTTCTAGGCTTACAAATTGTGGCTTATTCCTGGAATCCCAGTGATTTTATTGCTGGTCAGCACAGTGAATATAGACACCAAAGTAGACAGACTTTGAATAGGTGCTTTATTCAAGAATGCCCTTTAGGCTTTTCTTACTTGGGTGTATGGGCTGGGTATATAGAGGGAATGAACATGAGGCATTGTCAAGAAGGGAAGTGCAGGGAGGGATTTTGACCCCTGCAGATAGATGACAGGAATTTAGGCACTTAATGCAAGTTATCTGAAGTGGGGAAACCCTTCCATAGCCTGTCAGGTTTGAGGGAGAAAGTGTGTAGACACAGGAAGGGTGCACTGGGTTGGGCTTAGGCATTCTTGGTTTTAGCCAGACTCTATTACAAAGTAGATGTGTGACCTTGAACAAAGAGATGGGATGAATTTCATGCTTTCCAGAGCCTTCCAGCACCTCTATTTTCTGGCACCCCTCTTCTGAACTCCTACTTGGTTTGCCTCTAACACAACCATGCTGTATTCTCTTCTTTTTTACATTTTTATTGGACTTACTGGGTTGACACTGGTTAATAAAATTATGTAGGTTTCAGTGTACCCATGCTGTATTCTAATTACTGATACACTGGTGGGCACATGCACGTCGCCCTGCCTGCCTGTTCATCCAACTGTAAGCTGCGTGAGATCAGGACCATGTCTTATTCACCTTTGTATTCCAAGCATCGAATGACCGGCCTGAGCAGGGCATGTGAAAGCATAACCTACATAAGTGATCCATTTGTAAAGACTGGGGTCTGTGGGGACCCTAGTCATAGCCTCAGCCTTCCTGAGTTGTAGGTGTAATTGGGATATGAGGAAGAAAGGGGACAAATATCCACCAAGTGCCTACCTTTAGCATTAAATATTTTTATTTAATACCCTTAAGATGTGATATAGATATAATTATGGCAATTTTACAGCACATACAGTGTATAATTTGCCTCAGCAAGTGGCCAACTCTGAATATAACCCCAGGTTTTTCTTAATAACCCAGGCTCCTTTCACTTTAATGTGCTTTTAGTGGCAATAATTGGTGGCAAGGCCTCTACGGAATAAAATTATTGTTACAGATTTAAGAAATTAGACCCTAGCAGTGTTTTGACTGGAAAAAGCATTTTTGAGATCTATCTAGGTAAGGCTTACTTTATCAGAGTCCTTGTTTCTAGTATCAATGAAAAGTGTCAGAAGGGGATTGGTACAGGTTGCAAGGAGGTGTGGCAGGGTACATTTAGTGCATTTTACCATTAAGACCTTTCTTTCCCTTTGTTCCTTTCATTTTTCCCCAGTGTGCCTCATCTTCTGTGATCTCTCCCCTGATCCTGACTTCGCATTCTTATCATATTCTGTCTGTACCACTCACGAAGCATTGCCACATGGCCTTCTATAGTAAACGCTTATGTGTCTGACTTGGCTCTGGTACTGCATCTTCTACACCCTTGTATTTGTATTTTGATCCTATGTACCAAATAGATGCTTAATAAATGCCTGTTGAATGAGTCTATCATCTATCTCTTTCGACTGTTTATGGGATTTCCCTCTCCTCCAAGTGGAGAGGAATAAAATGAAGGGGATCTACAAGAATACAATATTTTGCCCTGGCTGGTGTAGCTCAGTGGATTGAGCGTGGGCTGCGAACCAAAACATGGCAGGTTCGATTCCCAGTCAGGGCACATGCCTGGGTTGCAGGCCACCACCCCCGGCAATTGCACATTGACGTTTCTCTCTCACTCTTTCTCCTTCCCTTCCCTCTCTAAAAATAAATAAATAAAATCTTAAAAAAAAAAAAAGAATACAATATTTTGTGGGAATAGTGGGACAGTGATGTATTGCCTAGATCTCCCTTCAATGAAAGACTTGTTGCCCTAGCTACTGGGGATGTTGACAGTGAGCAGCTTCAGCTGGCAGTGTCTTCAGGGATCACTTCACCTGCAAAGAACTGCCTCGGCCAAGGTCATACCCTTCACAGAGTGGCCCACACTCAGTGACTGATCGAGGTGGAGGTATAAAAGTGGGACAGCTCTGATAGGCCATTTTAGCTTTCATTTGAGAAACTGAGCTAGGATTTTTGTATAATTATTCTGTCTTTTTAAAAGTGGAAATATAGTCATTAAAATTTATGAGTAGTCACTAACCCACAAAGTATTTTTGACCTATTACCTCACTCAAATAAATTGTTTGAAGAACCATTTCCTTTAGGAAACCCCATGTAGAATATTTTTCCCTTTTCTTCTGTCCCTTCCCTATGTTATGTCAAAATTTAGTATATTATAAAAGTTTATTGATGAGGACACTGAACACTTGATCCTTCTATTGTTTAAAAACTGGATTCATGTAACACTTACTGAAGGTACATAAGAGGGGAGAAATAATGTGAGTGTTGGAATCAGGCGGATGGTTAATATATAGAGAATGTTCACCATATAGCAAATATTTAGTTAATGTTAGTTTAATTTATCTATATTATGTTCTGTTCATTTTGCTGGCACCTTCATAATATTATCTCATCTCCATGCACACATTCTTTCCAGCCAACATCTCTTCCCCTCCCACACCACTAATTCCAAGCTATAGTCAAAATGATTTTTTAAAAAATGAAAATCTGATTAGTCACTTCTCTGCTTAAAATCCTAACACTTCCTATTACTCTTGGCCTCTAACAATCTGAATGTTCTGGCGCTCTCTGCCTCTCCAGATTTATTTCTTAAAAGGCTGTTTGCTTTCCCTCATTCTCTCTACTACAGCCTCTTTTACCTTCTTCCAGCCCCTGCATATTTGTCATGTCTCTGCTTCTTCCCACTGCCTGGAATGCTCATTCCTGCCCATCCCTTTGCCTCCTTTTCATCCTTTAGATCTCAGCTCTGGAAAGTCTTCTTTGACCTGCTTCCCTTCCTCCCACCCTCAACTTAAATCATTGGTATGTACTCTCCTGCAACCGTGTTACTTCACTTTGGGGCACTTATTTAAGTTTGTAATTAAGCATCAGTGTGATCAATTAATTGATTTCTGTCTTTTCCACAAGACTAAGTTCTGTGAAAGGAGGAAGCTGTTTACTGAATTTCTCATAGCCTAGCTCAGCAATTGGTAGGCTGTCAGTAAACACTGCACAATTTAATCGGCAAAAAACTTAGCAAGGTGTATGAGAATGTATGTGTATAATTTTATTATTATTATTGTTTTAATAAATGAGGAAACTGAAATTTATTTAAGTCCAAAATCATACAGCTTGTAGGTTCAGAGAAGCTTACAATCTTTAAAAAGCACATTTGTTTTTAAGTATACTTAAATATATTTTCTCTTTTGTATTATCCATGTGATAAAATATTCTTAGTTTTTTATCTATCTTAACTTCTTCTCAATTACTTGGCACTTAGAAGACTCTAATATCCCTTTAAAATTCACTTGTGCCTTTTGACTTAAATGGCAAAGAACTGCAATGATGCTCAAATATAATTGTCTAGCCTATTGACTATGGCCCTGGGAATGTAAACTGATCCCAAACTGATATTCAAGTAAATTTATAAAAAATTGAGCCATACCACACAGTTTATGCTAACAGTATGATTTATTTTGGGGGCCGTGGACCATGATGAATGAGCCTGACTTCTGGAGGGTTGAGAGACTGACTAAGGTCAGTCACAGGGGTGCTCTATGCTGATATGAGTAATCCCTAATAGAACCCTGGACATCAAGGCTAAGGTGAGCTTCCTTGGTTGGCAGTATACCATCCTTGTCACACACTGTTGCTGGCAGAAGCAACTGTCTCTACAGGTGCTGTCCATATGACTCCACTGGGAAAGAAAACCAGAAGCTTGTTCCTGGTCTCCCTTGGACTCTACTCTATGCACCTTGTACCTTTGCTGGCTTTAATCTGTAACCTTTCACTATAATAAACAGTAATGATGAGTATAACAGCTATTCTGAGTTATGTGAGTTCTTCTAGTGAATCATTGAACCTGAGGGTCATCTTGAGGACCCCTGTCACAGATGCTTGATAAAGGCATGGACTTTGAGATTGTTTGGATGGGTTTCAGACTTGAGTTTGACATTTGCTGTGGGATCTTGATCATGTTAGTTAACCAAATTCTCCTTTATTTCTGCATAGTTAAAACAAACAAAAATTGCCCTGGCTGGCGTGGCTCAGCTTGTTGGGCATCATCCTGCAAACTGAAAGGTGGCAGGTTCGATACCTGGTTAGAGTACATCCCTGGGTTGTGGGTTCAGTCCCTAGTCAGGGTGCAGGCAGGAGGCAACTGACCAATGTTTCTCTCTCACATAGATGTTTCTCTCCCTTTCTCCTTCCATTCCCCTCTCTCTAGAGTCAATAAATGAAAAAAATAATAAAACAAAATCAAACAAACACAATAACATCTATGTTGCAGTGTTGGTATGAAGATTAAATGAGATAATGTAAGTCATGTGCTTTGCATGTGTTTAGTTAAAGGTAGCTATTATTATCACATTGGGGTAAAGGGTGTAGGAATAAAAAGATTATTAAGATGTAATTCCCACTATCTAGTCACTTAGTCAAAGGGGAAATTCTTGTCACAAGGACTACAGGAAAATTGTGTTATTTACCACTTGGTTCACTCTTTGTAGACTGATAATTGGTTGATTCAGCCACACAAACTGTCTCTCCTACTCGTAGACACTGCTATCCTGGGCAGGGACAGGACAGGCAAAGAGGGAAAGGATTTTTCTACCTGGTTCTATAGATATATCTAAGATTCACACACAGGTAATTAGCCTGTGTACATCTCTTTTTATCACATCAGTACTAGGAGATGGACTCTCAAGAGGGAACAATTAGTCTTTATGACTCTTTAATTTCAAGACATCCCTAAATGTTCCCTTATTTTAGGCTTTTATTAAATGTATTGGGGTGACATTGGTTGACAAAATTATATAGGTTTCAAGTGTATATTTCTATGACACATCATCTATATATTGCATTGTGTGTTTGCCATCCCAAGTGAAATCTTCTTCCATTGTCATGTATTTGACCCCCTTTGCCTTTGGTACCTTACACATATTCAGTGGAATATTACTCAGCGATGGGAGAAGGTGAAATACTGCCATTTGTGACAGCAGGGATGGATCTTGAGAATATTGTACTAAGTGAAATAAGACAGACAGAACAGTCTTATGTGAAATATAAAACTAAACGTTCCTTTTCACCTTATTTTGCCTGAATAACAACACTGGCATGTAGAGGGACAGCATGCCATGAGATGGGCCTCTGCTGTCCCTTTTTTCCAGTCCCTCCCTCACACGTACACGCGTGTTCTCCTGCACCAAGTGAAGCCCTGCCTAGGGAACGGCATGGAGTCAAACATGTGTTTTTTAAAATCTCTAATATTAGCATAACAACCTCTAAACATGTAGGTCGGTCCTGGTTATTCTTCATTTAAGGTTTTCAATTAAAACTAGAATGCACAATACAATCTCAAATTTATCACGATTTGTATTCTCTAAATCAGTTATTTCAAATTGAAAATCCATTTCCATGGAAACCATGTCATATACTACTAATATAAAAGTTTGTTTTGTTACTAATGTACTGGATATATAGTCTTGCACTATTATTACCACAGCCGAACTTGGCTTTTATGAACAGCTCTGTGTCCCCTGTAGCCCTAGGACTCCCTTTTAAACCCTGCTGCATCTCTGGGGATATAGTAAGAGACATTCTCCAATTCTAACTCATTAGTGGTAGCTCACAGGGCTGGAGCGGGGCAGGAGGTGGGGGCAGAGTATTATGAGAAAGAAGGCTATCTGTCAGAAAGCCTTCAGAGGTCTTAAATATTAAGCAATTTTATTACATCACACAACAGTAAGTCCAGGGATGTGCTATCCCAGCGGTTTAATTATTTTAACCAAGACCCAGATGCCCAATTTTTATGCTCTGCTATTCCAGGTGTTAATTTCATTTCTGAGCTGGTAGCAACATGAAGGAAAATTTTCCCAGAATTCCCACAGCAAACTTCCCTTCATGTCTCATTGGCCAGAATTTGATCATTAGTCTGTTTTCAAAATGAGAAGTAGCAAAGAGGATGGCATCACCATGAGTTATATTACAATCTGGCAGATAACGGCTGCTGGGGACTCAACCCCAATGCCTATTTTCAGCGCATTGCTGTTGGAGCTGGTGATAATTTTCTGTCTGTAATTTTCTGCCTATTCCTTTTTCTTGACCTCAGCGAGGCCAAAACCCTGCCCTGCTTCTTATTGTACATGGCCCCAGAGCAGGCTCCACTCCTTTGAAACTAGTAGGAACAATAGGAAAGGGGAGGCCCTGGGCTTGGCCCCTTGCTTCTCTCTTCCACAGTATTGCATCTTTCCTTGCTCGCTACTGTGCGGAAACATACAGAACCCAAATAAAACGTCTAAAACCTTCTTCCCTATTTACCTGACCATGAGGTACTTTTGGGATTTTTCACTGTAATTTTTTTAATGACTTTAATTTTGATATTAATAACAATGAAAAACAAACAATAAGTTCCCCTTAACCACCCCCACACATGTTTTTCTCTTGTATTCTCACCTCCTTCTTTTTACTTAGATTGAGTAATAGAGATTTTAAGAGTGACTCTTCAAGTAAAGAAAAGACTGTGATGACATTCATTTGCACTTAGAGGAGAGCCAGACCTCGGATTCCCCTGGGCATTGGGGAGGGCAGTATTGGTAACACATCCCTCTCCCTCCCCTCTCCTATTGTTCCAACTAGTTTCTAAAAAGCGAAGCCTGCTCTGGGGCCACCTAAGAAGCAGGGCAGAGGTTTGGCCTCACTGAGGTGGAAGTAAAAGGAATCAGCAGGGAATTCTCAGGCAAGGGAAGCTGAAAGAAAGGAGTTCCTGGGGTAGAAATCAGAGGCTGCTGTGAGAAGCCAAATAGCTGTATTGAGGTCACTGGGAAGCTGGAAAGCAACTTGCGTCTTCTTAAGAGTGAAGACATGTGTACTGACCCAGTTTAAAACCACCTACCCTGATTCTTCCCTTCCATCCAGACTCCTGTTCATGTTAGTTCCTAACAAACCCACACCCGTGCTTCCAGCACAAAGCAGTGTCATCTCAGATACATACAAATTCACACCTGCAATAGAGCTCTCCTTCCACTCACACCCTATTAAATACACAAAGCACACATTTTATTGTCACAAGTACTTCAGAAAAGACAAAGCCTTTTAGTCTTCCTTAGCTCAAAAGCACCCTGAAAAATTAATCTTTAGCTAATACCTGGAAATGATGTGGGCAAGTCCTCACATATACACAAATTCAGGGATTATTGAAATTTTCACAGCCCTGGCTGGCGTAGCCCAGTGGATTGAGTGTGGGCTGTGAACCAAAGTGTCGCAGATTCGATACCCAGTCAGGGTACATGCCTGGGTTGCAGGCTGTGACCCCCAGCAACCGCACATTGATGTTTCTCTCTCTCTCTTTCTCCCTGCCTTCCCTCTCTAAAAATAAATAAATAAAATCTTTAAAAAATTTTTTTCACTAATCAAAAAAAAAAAAGAGAGAGAGAAAATTCTAAATCTAATGATATATGGGATCTGTCCAGAAGGTATCCAGCCATGTAATATAAAAAATAGAGACATTTATTGAAAAAGATACAAGAAACATTGTACATAGGACAATGATGCTTCAGTCCCCTTCAAAGTAGGCACATTGGGAACCTCACAGAGTTCTTCTAGTTGCTACCAGCTGCCCCATTGTATTTTCCTGAATGTCATCAATGGTCTGAAATCTCTTCCCTTACAAAGGTCATTTTAGTTTGGAGAAAAACTAGAAGTCACAGGGCACCAAATCTAGGCTGCAGGGGGGCTGAGTCACCTGGGTGATTTAACATTTTGCCAAAAGCTCCACATGAGATATGATGCATGAGTGGGCGTGTTGTCATGATGAAGCTGCCAATCACCATTTACCTATAACTGTGGCCTTCTGAATCATCCAAATAGTTTCCACAGAGGAATGTTTAAGCTTAACACAACATTTGATGCAGATTTGTTGCTCTACTTGCTCAGTCATTTTGGATGCGACAGCCACACAGTACCCCTGCTCACTCAACTGTGTCTACCACCTCTACGGACTAGTACAGTGAAGTCATCATTGTTCATGCATATGTATTCCAGTCCACTTGGCTGCCAGGTTACATCGATGTCATGCAAACCATTCTTGTTATATTAACAATGGCTGGACTTTTTCTGGGCAGACCTTGTATGATCTCAGGGGAACCTAATTTTATACATTAATATTTTCAGTGTAAGTATACTGATAATTGTTAAACAGCTGCCTCTTTAAGGGAAAGGAAAAAGAGAGTTTATATGGATTATCTCTTTCCTAAAATCAAGAGTCTGGTTTACATACAACCAATGTGAGAAGTATAGTTAAGAGGAAAGAAAAGTGAAATAAGTCAGTCAGAGAAAGATAAATAATATATGATTTTATTCATAAGTGGAATCTAATAAACTGAACTAATGAGCAAAACAGTGACAAACTCAAAAGATGGAGAGCAGCCTCACAGCTCTGGGCGGGAGTTGGGGGTGGAAGAATTGAGCAAAAAGGAACAAGGACTCATGGACATGAATAACGGTGTGGTGATTGCTGGGGTATAGCAGCAATCTGAGGGCGGGTATAAGGGGGATAGATGGTAATGGAAAAAAGGCAATAATAAAAAGAGTAAAGGAAGACTTTTCTTGTCTGGACTGCATGATCAATCATCATAAATCATCAGAAATTATTAACTCACAGAAAATCAGTGTGAATTCAAGCCTTTGCATTCTTGGCCTTACCTCCACCTTATTATTCCCAGGAATCAAATAAATTATTTGATACATGAAAAAAAAAAAGAAGAGGAAAGAAAACTGAACCAACCATCAGAGGCTCAGTGATCCAAAACCTGGCTTTCTCTGATACTTATTATGAGTTTGGGCAAGAGCTTTGTAAGTCCTGAAGAACACATGTTCTGAATCATTAAATTTGTTTTCTAATGTTTTCAACAAGTTGAAACACAAGTTGAAACTGAATTCCATTGTGGATAGGGTTATTTTGTATTTCCCTGGTGGTGCTCTGTAAAACATTGGCAAGTTAGTGGGAAGAGAGGAGTGGAAGAAGAGGGGAAGAAACAGGTATGGAAAGTACAATTTCATTGTTTTCCCTCCATGTTGATTTATTGTGAGATGCATGGATGGAGAGAGGTGTCAGGTAATGGTAACACCGGAATCTCTCTGCCTTTCTTGTCCCCAAGGGGATTTCTTTCTCATGACTATAGCTTTGACAGCAAAGCTACCCAGCATCCACTCTTCCTCTTCCTTCCTGACATATTCTTGATTATATTCCCATAACCATTCTTTTTCCTTTCACTTCTATTTTTTTTTTAAGATTTTATTTATTTATTTTTAGACAGAGGGAAAGGGAAAGGAAAAGAGAGGGAGAGAAACATCAATGTGTGGTTGTGATGTGGACACTGGCCCGCAGTGTCTGCGGCGTTATGGATGAGGCAAGACAAATTCACACGGACTATAGAAATCCTGTGGAGAAAAAGGGACAGCACAGCCACTGTCTCAAGGGGAGAGTGTCTACACCTTGGCCACTCTGTCAAGAGGAGAGTGCCCTAACACTAGGCAAAAGTTTGCCTAGGCAAACTTTTATTGGGTTCAATTTGCACAGGAATACAGGGTGTATACGTAAAGCTCATCAATCATTGTCAGGCAGTAATGATCAAACAATAGATAACATTAAAAGAACTCCAAGTGCTTATTCTGAGTCAGGGTCAGATAGTTAAAAGGACATAAAACTTTGGGGAACAAACGCACTTTATGCTTGGACTCTTATCATTTAAATTGAGGGTATTAGCAAAGTAGGTTTCATAGGATTTTATGCATTCTTTCTTAGGCCTGATCGTGCCAGGGAACCCACCCTTTCCAGCACAGGGCTGCACTCACCTCTGGCATTGTTTCAAGTTTAAGTCAGGTAGGGGAAGTGAGGCAGCCAAGAGATTAGGAGACTTCTTGCAGACAGAATGAGGACTCAGGCTATGTCAAAGCTGAGGGGCGAGGGACCATCACCCCCTTTTTCTATAGTCCCCCATGTCCTTCCCTGTGGGCCACTTTGTGACCGTACCTGTCTTAAGCCATCCCTCCTTTGAGGAATGTTACCCGTCATTGGCAAACCAGTCATCTGCCCTGAGCCAAGCAGGGTGAAGAGAAAGGGGGCAGAAGTGGTGCCCCTACAAAGAAGATAAGCTTTGTCTCCTAAGTGGCTTATGGTCCCAAGGTGTTTCTACACAGCCTTAGCCACAAGGGGTTACAGCTTCTGAAACCAGGCAGGGTGGTTCCCAACATCATTGCCTCTTGAGTGTCCCCTACTGGGGACCTGGCCCACAACCTAGGCATGTGCCCTGACTGGGAATTGAACCAGCGAAACTTTGGTTTGCAGGCTGGCGCTCAATCCATTGAGCCACACAGCCAGGGCCCCCTTCTAATTCTAGAGGGGTGTAAGTCTTCATTAGAGTAAGCCAATCCACAGATGACATTCCTCTGGCTACTATTGATCCAATGGGAAGCTTGGTGATTTCCATTTACCCAAACAGATTGAAGGGATGGACTGATATTCCATACTTGAAGTTATCTTTATTACCAGGTTTAAAAAGAAAGCCTATGATGACAATTACCATTGGCAGCCACATTTTAACTAAAAGGGAAACCAGTCTTATGATGAACCTGACGTCAAGAGGAGCAGACATCTGAGATCCTGATTATGTCATTGAGCTTGCATCTGGAACCTAAGTTAAGAGGATTTACTGTTATATAAGGTGTTATGTTCCCCCCAGAATTCATATGTCGAAGTTCTATCCCCTAGTATCCCAGAGTATGACTTTATTTGGATCTAGGGGCTTTAAAGAGGTAATTAAGGTTAAATGAGGTCATAAGGGTGGGCCCTAGTCCAACATAGGCTGGCTCCTTAGCAGGGAGAGAAACACCAGGGATACGTGCGCACGGAGGAGTGGCCTCGTGAGAACACGAGAGAAGGCCCTCTGCACACCAGGGAGAGAGACCTTGGGAGGAACCAAACTGCCAACACTGTGGTTGGTTGTAGACTTCCAGACTCCAGAACTGTGGGAAATAAGTGTCTGTTGTTTTAACCATCTAGTTTGTGGTGTTTGGTTATGGCAGCCCTAGCACACTAATCCTTATGGCCACACATTTTCTCCCTGTTTAAGAGTTGATGAGTTGGGATTTTAATTACTTACAGCCAGAATCATCTTGACATAGGATATTCACGATCTTCCCTGCTTTTTTCTGCAAGTCTGCATAAGGATATGCTGGGTTTTGTTTTTTTGTTTTTCCATTTGTTTTCTCTGTTTCGCAGGGCATGGAAGTCAGTTATTTCTGCTGCAGCCTTGGTTTTATATGGAGTTTCTAGTGAAACAAATAAAAAAGACTGATTTGGGTCCATATGTGCCAGTTCTAACATCCCAGAAGAGAAAATAAGATTGGCGCTGATGGATCCAAGTAGAAGCTTCAGACCATTAGCTGAGGCCAAAAGGACAAGAGGCCTGTAGCAGAGATTATGGGAGTAGCCTCCTCCTTGGAAGGAGAACGGGCACGTCCTCTTTAGGGGATATGGAGACAGGGAGGAAATAACTGACATTTCGAATACAGAAATCCTATTCACCATCATATTCCTGGTACCTGGCACTTGGGTTTCTTGTCCCGACACTGCAGTCTAGAAACTGAAGCTTCTGGTGTACATGTAGCAATGTTCACACTCAGATAATGTTGGGAGACTTACCTGACACAGGCTTGGGTGGGATGTGCAGGTAGCAAGGAGAGAAAGGACAGTGGATGGAGGGGCTTGCAAGGTCAAGGGATTGTTTTGGGGGATGGACACTAGATCATGTGTAAAAGCCTTTAAAAAAAAGAGGCAAATAGTCAGAGGCTGAATTAAAGAAGGAAAACGAGCATGTACTGAGCATAATAGTGGGTGCGCAGGCTGACAAACAAGCAATCCTTCAAGCAGCACAATAATAATTTTGCCCTTGAATTCACTATTTGCAATTTGTAAACTCGTTAATCACCCTCTCTGCTCATGAAACTGAGAGTAACTGTTAGAGGCCCCATAAACATCGCTATGCTACTGCCTGGGAGGGAGACATGTGTTGAGGCTTCAGAAGGCCATAATCTGCTTAGGAGTGAAGCTCTTTAAGAGCTCTGTGACCCTCTGATTTGGGTGGCTACACTCCATGTCCTTGGCCACTGTATGTGGCAAGCCTGATTTTTTTTTTTTGCTTTGATGTTTCTGCAGAATCCTAGACCTCTATATTTTACTGGCAGAGCAGAAACTTGAAGACAGATTCTATTGCAAAAGAAAGGAAAATGCTGGAGGGCAAAAAAGTCTTTGGTGGACGGTGCAGATGGGGTGTAGAAGGTTAGGCAGTTGGCCATGCAGTGTAGGCCCAACAAGGAGAAACAAGTGGAGCAATGACACCAAATGGGGCCCGGGAGAGCAATCCAAGAGAGCTGCGGATCCAGACAGGCAATCATCCGTCTGCATCAGGGCTTGTTGACAACACAGAGGAAATAAAGATTCATTACCCTCCTGGGCACCGTGTTATCTATCCCAGGTGTCCTGCCCATTATTGGCTCTGTGGATCCAGAGTTCTAGAATGCAGGATCGTTGGCAGTTGGTGGAGTCTGAATTATTTATGCAGTCTTTGACTTAGCAACTTGTGGAAACCACAGTTGCAGTCTTTACAGTTCTTACAGGCATATTGCATGTGAATGGGAAATATCACTGAAAAATGGGGAACAGGGAGGGGAATTCAGGGAGAGGACACAGGGAGTCTTCTCCCTGTGCATTATAAAGCTTAAAACATTATGTTCAGGGACAAATAATGAGTCAAGAAATAGATATATAAACAGCTTTTTTTTTTTTTCCTTGAGTAAGCATGTGCTTCTCCTAGTGTCAGCATTTGATTGTTTTGAGAAATATGCATAATACCTCATGTACATCGCTATCTCTGCATTTCCACGTTGTCTGATAATCATTTATGCATCTGTCCTCTTATACCAGACTGAACTTGTAGATAGGAAGCAAGTCTTATTAAGCTCTGTATCCCTAGCACCCACAGGGATGAATGATAAGAGGTTTATCCCTTTCTTACCAAATGTGTGTTGTTCCAAAAGTTCTTTGAATTAGAAATTTCCTTGTAGCAAATCTTATCTTTCTTTTCTAGTGCAAGTGATAAGTAACACAAAACACTACTTAACAGATGCCCTGTGAAGAATGTCCAGCTGACATTCAAGCTGTGTCAGAAGTACCAGCAAAGAACCTTGGTAACTTGACTCAACCCTAGTACCAAATTCCTTTCCCTTCTACTAGGATATTCACCCAGACAGAGGACAGAGAAAAATGCTTCCAGGGGCTTGGGCTGGGGCTGAGTCAAGGCACGCTCTACAGGAGGAGGCGTGGAGTGAGGACATTGGTAACTGCTCGGAAAGAAAGAATGCAAAGGATGTTACAAGTTATTAGATAGTCACCCCGTCTCTGCTTCAGAAAGGCTCTCGGGAGAGGATACTTGAGACTGAATCAAGATCCAGAAGATTTACATGTAGCTGTGGTTACTGCCTATATCATGGAGATCCTTCTGATAATATTAGCATGGAGAATAATTATGACATGGAGTTGATTTAGTCATAAACCTTATTCTTTTACTTTTTTTTTCTCTTGCTGGTAATTTTAAAGTCGTTATGTACCAGCTTAGGAAAGCTACTCTATGCTAGGATAGACTGTAGACCAATATTTTGATAACCTATGTTAGAAGTGCCAGTGATGTCCTTTCCTTGCATCTTTTTCTTGTCTGCCTTGATGCCACTAACTTAGAGGGAATCTATGTATGGGTAATCTGCACTTGAATGACTTCAATGCACTTCAGTTCCTTTTTCATCTGGCCCAAGGAAGTACTAATAGGTCTTGAGTGTCATTGTTGTGTTTTAGAAGCCTGAAGTTGGTAAGATGAAACCCAACACCAAGAATTAGAGGCCAGTAACTTGTGCAGAAGGAATGTAAAAAAGAAAAAAAGAACATTGGGTGGTTTGGCTCGAGCATGATCGGTGCAGGGTATATTAACTAGGTTCCCTGGTTTTCAGAAATTTAAATTGTAACATTTTTTTCTTGTGCTATTTCAATTTTTAGTAGCAAATAAATGTGTAGATAGGGTATCTTATTAAAATTTGAGGCATATTTGAGAAGTTAAAAAAAACAATACTTAACAGGCATTTAGTGAATGTTGATGATGCTAATGATGACATCTAGTTTCCATGGCAACATGCACTTATTCTTACAGTGTTTCTTGGACTATGTAAAATACAGAAAAAAATACATTTCTTCCCACATTTTGTATTGCAGTATTTCTATCCACCTTATCATATTTCTGCATGTGTTTATCCTAAATAGTTGAATCAATGATCTATATACTCTGGACTATAATGAGGTCAAATTTAGGAATGGTATTGGGGGAGGTGAAGGAGAAAAACGGAGAATAAAGGAGGTGGGTTGTTAAAAATATATATGGGTAGCGAACTCACTTCAACACACATTCCTTTCTTTTTTTTCTCCTGCATTTTCCCACTCTGATCCCCATCAACTCAACAAAATCCAACTCTCTTTAAATCTTGAAATCACTTTGGTCTGGATAGACCATATTGAAACTGTGAAAGGGGATCTAAGCTATTTTAGAACTATCTAGGGTGTCTATCCAGGGTGAATACTCATCTGGCGTACACCAGAGCAACCACAATGGTGATTAAATACTGAAATACTTTTCTATTGGTGGGCAGATCTCAGTTATGACCATTAGTCCTCCCAATTCTCTTCACTGGGAACAATTACAGTTAACAACTTCTTATGCATCCTTCCAGGGGCATTGTAGAACTATTCAAACAAATATCAATGCACCTTGTTATTTTTACTTAGAAGTATATCCTAGAGATCCTTCTATATCAATTCATTGAGAGCTGCCTCATTTAATGGCTAGAGAATATTCCATTATATGGATGAGTAATGTATTAGTCAGTTTTTTTCCTAGGTAACAGACAATCCCCAAATATCAGCAGCATCTAACAATAAGCATTTATTTATCTCTCATGAACCTCAGCATGCATTTATTTCAGTGCATGCATGGGTAGCCTTGGATTAGCTTGTAGGGCTGCAGATCGGGTGAGTTAGAGTTGCTCCATGTGGAGGGGCAGTGCATGAACAGGCTCTGTTATTATGGTGATGACAGATGAACAAGTAAACAAGGTTAATCATTTAAGCTTATGTCAAGCCTCTGCTCATATCACATCTCCTAGCATCTTGTTGGCCAAAGCAATCTACAAGAAGTGAGGAAGTATACCTCACTCACCTTGAGGCCATGGCAAGGTCATGGATGTATAATACTCAATATTACTACAGGAAGTAGAATTGGGACCAGTAGTTCAATCTACCATACATTTTATTTTATCAGCTCTCTTTTGAAGTATATTTAATTTGTTTTTTACCTTTTGCTTCTTAATGGACTTTAATTCCAGGTCCAAACTCTTATTCTACCAAGGTCATGGGAGTTCACTCACCATCATTTAGACTTGCCTAGTGGCCTGGAAGCAGGGTCACATGCAAGTCAAAGAGCAGAGAAGCCCCTCTGATTCTCTTTTGTTGATCTCTACTCGTTAAAACAGGGGCAGGGGCCAGGGCACATAGTCTTTTTAGGACCTGTGACACTATTATTTTCATGTTACAGGACTGTTTGGCAAGGCTTGGATTTCATGCTTCAAGTTCCATTTCCAATAACATTCTTTCCACAAATGCCTTGACATTACTTAGAGGTGGGTTACCAAAAGTGGAATCTTTTGAGACACGTTTTACAGAAAAGAAAATATTGCTATATACTTGGGCTCCTCTTTTTCTTTATGTCAGTGGAGCACATGAGGGAGTTTTACTGCTGCAAAAATTTCAGATAGAATTGTAGAAAAAGAAGGTAAGTTACTACAATTTTCCTCTGAGTATACACATATCTATATACTGGGAAAATTTCTCATTGTATGCGGAGAATATTGCTACACAACCTATGTCCACCATGCATCTCCAGGATTGTATATATCTTCATAAAAGAGAAACTGGGTGGTAGAATATAAAGAAACTGACTGAAGCATTCTGCCATAGTAACAAAAAAACTTTGGACCTTTTCAAGTACATGGACGCCTTCTTGGAGTTCAAAAGATTATTCTTCCCATGGAGGGTTAGCAGCAGGGGGTGGGAGGAGGAGAGAGAGGGAAAAGGTATAGAGAATAAGTAGCATAGAATGTAGGTTGAAAATAGATAGGGGGAGGGCAAGAATAGTACGGGAAATGTAGAAACTAAAGAACTCATAAATATGACACATGGACATGTACTAAAGGGGGAAATGTGGGTGGGAGGGGGGTACAGGGTGGAGGGGAGAGAGGGGGGGAAATGGGACAACTGTAAAAGCATAATCAATAAAATATATTAAAAAACCAAAAGAACAAAAAAAACCCCAAAAGATTATTCTTCTATAACCAGTTGGGGTCATCTTTCTTCTTTCTCTAACAAGGAACATTCATTCACTGATTTATTTCTTTATTGCATCTGTATTGAACGCTTAACTAAGTCCCAAGCACTGAGGATGCAAAGGTAAAAAGAAGCCATCTTTCCCTCAAGGAGCTCATGGAGCAGAAGTATGGAGTGAGGCTGAATAAGAAAGCAGAAACTAGTCTCACAGAATATAAATGCACTAAGAGAAGCTTGTGCAAGGAACGAAGTTAGCATAAAGGAGGGGATGCCTAGGCAGATGGGGGCAGTCTGGATTTTGAAAGACAAGCAGAAAATCCATCAGCAAGACAGTGGAAGTAGGGTGCCTGAGGCATTAAGGATAGAAGCATGATTAGAGTAGAGGCATGAAACAGCATGATATCTTGAGGAACCTGTAGTAGTCAGGTTTGCCAGAGATTAAGATATGAGGAGTGTGGCTGGTGGCGAAGTGAGTGTGAAAAATTAGGCATGGATTCTATTTTAGGGCTTGGGACAAGAGAATGATATGACTGATGGTATTTGAAAAAGACCACTCTGGAAAGTGTGGGGAATGGATTGGGTAAGTGGGAGGCCAAGGGTTGGCAAAAACTATAATAAGAAATAGGAAGCTATGGTAACATTCTGATGGGAGTAGAGAGGTGTGAGGGGACTATGGACCCTAGAATGATTGAGCTTGATGTATTTTAGGCAAAACCCATGATGCCGCTCCTCACATGTAAAGTCCTTTAGTAGCTCCTACTGCCATCGCACACACTCTACACTCATCAGCTGGGTACAGAAAACGCTTCATTAAAAGACCTTCAGCTACCCTTCCTCCTGTCTCATAGGTCTCCCAATTTGTATCTTATGTTCCAGTTCTTTTCATTTCAGAGCCTTGCTAGTTAATCTGGAATAAGTTATCCATTTTTTACCTGATGTGCTTGTTCATATTTTAATCTCCAGAACATCTTGGATTCCTTGCACTATTGAAGTCACCATACTGTAAACTGACTCTCCAAATAGACAGCAAACACTCTGAAAGTAGAAACTGTTTTTTTTTTTTTAATCTGTAAATCTCCAGCCTTGCAATAATTTAGGGCTAATTAGGGCTAGCTTAGGTTCTCAACTAATGCTTCTGAGTGAATGAGTGAAGTGGTCCATTAATGCCTGGGACTCCTTATGTTTAAATTCTTCCTCTACTGAGGTTGTTTTGATACATTAGAGAAATGTGATGTTAAAACTTAAATCCGTGGAAGAGTCAGAACATGTAGCATTGCTACTAGGTCCAAATCTGAGAGGAAGCATCTGCCTCAGGTTTTGGCAGATTTCCTTGCCTCCCTCTAATCTGTTCTTTTTTCCAACAGATGTCTTATTACTGCAACCTCAAGATGATTAATAACTCAAGGGTTGGGGGAGAGAAGCATTTTTGTATTTTTTTACCAGGACTTTGGACTTAAATCTTTCCATTCTCATGTGTGATAGCAATTTTATTTTCTCCTTTTGAGGTATGTGCCTATATGGGATTAACTATGAGTAGTTGTTGAGAATTTATACTCACTAGTGATGGAAGTGAGTGGGAGGCTTAGGCTCCTGGGAACCAGCAGAGAAGAAAGGGGACCATGGGTAAGAGCAAGTAGTAGAGAAAATTTAGGAAGGAAAAGTAGCTGGTTTAGAGGAATCTGAAAACAAGAAAAAAGCAGCCGATGGGGTGAATGGGTTGCAGAGGCCTTTGGTTGATCTATTGCTTTAGGCGTTTGTTCTAAATGCATGACCATGAATCTGTGGGCGGCCTTGGAATCACTGAAAAGACTTGAAATTCAAATTAAAACTTGTATTTTCTTAGTTAATAAACAGTAAAAAAATACAATGATTGACATATAAGGGTTTCCATACTTGAAAAATTGAGAATGCTTCTGGATGAAATAGTAATTTTTGCCCTGCGCTGGGAGTGCTGGTTTTGTATTTGCATAGTGCCCTATAATGCACAAAGATCTTTTACTTACCCTAGCTCTGTGAGGTTAGATGGGTGGCTATCCCCATTTTTCAGATGCAGAAACTGAGGCTGAGGCTGTGAGTTGTATGTATTCATCGTGAGTTTAATGGATTCAGTTGAAATCAGCTTGCAGATTCTGTGGCTCTTAATCCAGTGCTTTTTTGTGTGCATCACAAAGAAGTCTCTGTGGGGAAAAACATACACAGAACCAATTACAGAGAGAGATGGCACCAGATATAAAGCAGGCAGGTCTACAGAACCAAAGAAAAGCGAGAACTGGGCTGGGAACAGGGCTGGGTCCTGCAGTTTGACGGTGATAATGCAAACTCAGGGTTTCTGGAAGTAAGACTTTGTTGCGAAATGGCCAATTAACCACAAATAGTTGTGCTTTAAAAAAAGCTCCCTCATTTATTAAGCAGTGTTTTTTAAGTTTGAGACAGACCCAAGAAAATAATGTTGAAGATTTATTTTGAGGAGGGTATTAGAGATCACCGAAAAGGTTACATTCCCAAGGTTATAGATCTAGGAACGATCTTCAAACTTCCATTTCAGTACCAAAGAAGGGAACAGATGTGACACACATTTAATAAAAAAATATTTAGTGTTATTTTTGAATCATTAGAATCCTTATCCTAGGCGGCAGGACAATAGAGAATATATACTTCCTGCAGGGAAATCTGCATCTATCAGACCCAAACTGTGCTAGTGTAAGCATTTAAAAATTGATCATTATCTTGTGTTTAGTTCAATTCAGAGAGTAGGGAGTAGTAACCCCTAAAAAGTGGATATTCTATGGAAGTCCTTCAAGTAGCTAATAGTAAAAATAACTATGATTTATTATTATCATTTTTATTAAAGCATAGATTACATACAATATTATATTAGTTTCAGGTGTACAGGATAATTTGACACTTATGTACCTTATGAAGTGATCGCTGTGCCGAGTCTAGTGACCATCTGTCACTGTACAGAGTTATTAAGATATCATTGACTGTATTCCCTGTGTTGACCATCACATCCTCATGACTTATTCATTTTGTAACTGCTAAGTCTTACCTCCAAATTCCCTTTACCTTTTCCACCCATCCCTTCACCTCCATCTCCTCTGGCAAATCATTAGTTTATTTTCTGTATCTATGCGTCTGTTTTTGTTTTGTTTTAGATTTCATATAAAACTGAAATCACATGGTATTTGTCTTTCTCTGTCTGACTTCTGACTTATTTTACTTAGCATAATACCCGCTAGGTCCATCCATGTTGCTGCCATTTGTAGTCCCATTGTCTATTTCTTTTTATGGCTAAGTAGTATTCCATTGTGTAAATGTACCACATCTTCTTCATTCTGTTCATCTATCAGTGGACACTTAGGTTGCTCCCATATCTTGGCTGTTGTAAGTAATGCTGTGATGAACATAGGGGTGCACATATCTTTTCAAATTAGTGTTTTTGTTTTCTTTGGGTAAACACCCAGAAATGGAATTCCTGGGTTCTATGGCAGTTCTATTTTTAATTTTGGGGGGAACCTCCATACTGTTGTCCATAGTGGCTGCTCCAGTTCACAATCCACCAACAGTGCACAAGGGTTCTCTTTGCTCCACTTCCTCACCAGCCCCTGTCGTTTGTTGGCTTATCACCCATTCTGACAGGTGTGAGGTGTTACCTCATTGCAGTTTTGATTTCTGTTTACCTGATGACTAGTGATGTGGAGAATCTTTTCATGGGACCCTTGGACATCCACATGTCTTCTCTAGAGAAATGTCTAGTCAGGTCCTCGGCCCATTTTCTAAGTTGGACTTTTGGTTTTATTTGATGTTGAGATGTATGAGTTCTTTCTATATTTTGGATATTACCTTTTGTCAGATGTTTCATTTGAAAATATCTTCTCCTCTTCAGTCTTTTTGTTGTATTGATGATTTCCTTTAATGTGCAGAAGCTTTTTAGTTTGATGTAGTCCCATTGTCTATTTTTGTTTTTGTTGCTCTTGCCCAGGAGACTTATCCAAAAAAAAATATTACTAAGACCAACATTTACTGCCTATGTTTTTTCTAAGAGTTTTATGGTTTCAAGTTTTACATGTAAGTCTTTTATCCATTTTGAGTGTATTTTTGTATATGGTGTACGAAAGTGGTCCAATATATTTTTTTCCTATTGTCTGTCCAGTTTTTCAAACACTGTTTATTGAGACTGTCTTTTCCCCACTGTATAGTCTTATCTCCTTTGTTGTAGATTTGTTCCCGATGCAAACATGTTTTTTCCCCCAGGCTTTCTATCCTATGTGTCTGTTTTGGTGCCAGTACTGTACTGTTTTGCTTATTACACCTTTGTAGTATAGTTTGAAATCAGTGAACATACCTCCAAATTTACTCTTCTTTCTGAAGATTGCGCTGGCTTTTGGCCTTCACATATATTTTAAGGTTATTTGTTCTAGTCCTGTGGTCTAGGCCATTGGTATTTTCGATTTGTTATTGTTTATGAAGGGCTAAGTAGTCTACTAAGCACTGTAGCTACCATCAACCTATATTAATTATTAGAAAATTATTATTAGGTATTAACAAGTAACCTAATTAAAATAAGGCTTAAATAATAATTACTCTTATTTTTACAAAAAACAAAGCTTAAATAAAGGTAAATGACTTGTCCAGTCACACGGGAAAAAGTGGTAAGAAATAGAACAGGTATTTGCGCTCTGAGGTATCGGAACTCAATGTTCATAGTATTAAACTTTTTCTAGGTATGCCTTAAATGAACAATGTACAATATTCCCTGGAAATCTCGAACTGAAATCTTGGTCTGACCATTTAAAATGTATTGATATTTAGCTGTCAATTCTGCCAACTTGATCCAAACTGAGAAAATCTGGGTGCATACTCTCCAGGAGTCACTAGGTGGAGCCAGTGCACTAAAAAGCCACCATAGGCTTTTAGAGACAAGGGCAAGATTTATTCTAGGAAGTCAGCAAAGGCTGGTTTTGATTGGAAAAGTGCTAAAAAGATCACTCCCTATGACAGCTGGCCTTTTTTCTTTTCTGGATAATGTAGATGAAGAGGAATATGAGAGGTCTCTGGAGGTGTAGAGAATTGCTAGAGCCAAGAGCTATGTGGGATGAATGCATAATCAACGAGTTCTGTTCTTTCCCAGGAGAGGTTTTAATAATCTGATGTGTGGCTGGGCTGGTGGGTTGTGGAGGCAGAGCACAGTATCACCCTGCCCTGTGTGGTCTGCCTTCTCTTAGAGATTCCAGCCTTTCACATTATATAATACTGAGCATACCTACTTGTATCTAGTGTTTCAAATAGAGTTTCTAACGCAATGATAGTGATGATAATAATTATGTTATCACACATGTGCATGGTACTTTATAGTTTGTAGATCCCTATGACTTTCCTTCATTACTGAGTGGATGAGCCCTCTGGCTGAGGCTAGCTCTTCCTGGGTCATGGGACATGGGATAAGAGTAGGATGGGATGGGATGACTCTTTTCTTCTCTGTCTAGGAAGGGGTTACAGTAGGGTTCTTCAGAGAAACAGAGCCAATCATTTATCGAGAATTCACTGAGAACCAAATTGTTCTTCCTCTTTCTGTCTCCTCTAATTCTTTTTGTCACAGGATTGACGAAAACAATTAGTCCTCTGTAAACAAAGGTATGTCAGGGAACAATATTAAATTCCATTTAGTGCTCTTTCCCAAGTTCCATCGGGATTGCTATTTGTCTTGTACTCTGATCCAGTGGTTGGTCGCGGGGTACATTTCAGAGTTTGCTCAGGTGCTGGTTTGTATTGTTTCTGCTTCAAGTACAGGCAGTCCTTGTTTATGTCCACAGTGCATTCTTGGAACCACTCCACTTACAAATCTGTGGTCACACAAATCACTTTTCCCCCAAGACCATTGTTTTAACTGAGGGTCCTAGTCCTTTTCCAGCTTCCAGAGGCTGCCCACATTCATTGGCATATGATCCTCTTCCTTCCATTTTTATTTATTTTTAATTTTTAAAAGATTTTATTTGTTTACTTTTGGAGAGAGGGGAAGGGAGGGAGAAAGAGGAAAGAAACATCAATGTGCTGGAGATGTATCAAACAGTTGCCTCTCGCACACCCCCAACTGGGGAGCACAACCCAGGCATTTGTCTTCACCAGAAATCAACCTGGTGACCACAGCCTGGTTTGCAGGCTGGTTCTCAGTCCACTGAGGCACACCAGGCAGGGCTTCCTTTCATTTTTTAAAGCCAGCAATGGAGACAGGCAAGTCCCAAATCTGTAGGGTAGGCAAGTGTGGAGTCCCAGGGAGGGGTTCATGTTGATGTTTCAGCTCAAGTCCAAAGGCAGTTTGCTGGCAGAATTTCCTCTCTTTGGGCGTTCTCAGTCTCTTTGTTTCTTAGGGCCTTCAACTGATTAGATGAGGCTCATCTACATTATAGAGAATAATCTGCTTTTCTAAAAGCTTCAGTGTTAATCCAAATATGTTTGGCCAAATATTTGAGTACTGTGCCCTAGCTAAGTTGACACATAAAATTAACCAGGTAAGCAAATAATTTTCTGCTGGACTTTAAGGGAAAATGGTGTTTCTTCTGCTCTATTTGCTGGGGTTCAGAGCTGTTCATTTAAACTTCAGTAAAAGCAGTCTACTCACCTTCTTTTCTGCCCCTGGAATTCTATAAAGCATGGCTTCTAAACTTATCATTCCCTGTTATGGTTGAAATGCAGTTTCGAGATTATATTTTTGTACAAGTACCTAGAAAATACATTTAATGAATAGAGTGCTTTTCAAGTCAAAAATAGAAACATCAAATACTATTTCTAAAAGATTCCTAAATATAATGTTTGGACTCCCTTATTTTGCAAATAAATCAATGACCCCTCATACAGTAAAAAAATCCACATGTAACTTTTGACTCCCCCAAACTTAACTCTTAATAGCCTACTGTTGACTGTAAGCTTTCCCAATAACATAAGCAATCAATTGACACATATTTTGTATGTGTATTGTATACTGTATTCTTATAGTGAAATAAGCTAGAGAAAAGGAAATGTTAAGAAAATTATAAGATAAATTACATTTAAAGTACTGTACTATATATAGGTACTATAAGTTTGTATTGTCTGTTCCAAGTGTATGGTGAGATTTGAAAATTTGAGAATGATGATTGTGTAGTTAGAGACTGTAGATAAGGAAAAAAAAACAAGAAAAAAATCCCAGGGAATATTTATATTCAATAAGTAGGAATCAGATAAGGAGAATGAGAGGTACCAGAGACAGAGAGAAGGGAAAACCAGGTATAGGTGATGTCCCAAAAGCCAGGAGAGGGGTGAAATTAAAGGAGTAATTAGAAGTATCAAATAATTATGAGTTTGTGGGTGAGTTCTAAGAGTTTTTGGTGGAGTCATCAGGGTTTCCTATAAATAAAGTCATACTATCTGCAAACAGAGACAGCTTTACTTCCTTTCTTTCCAATTTGGATGCCTTTTATTTCTCTTGCTTGCTGATTGCTGTGGCTGGGACTTCTAGGACTGTGTTGAAGAGCAGTGGTTAGAGTAATCGCCCTTGTCCTGTTCCTGATCTTAGAGGGAACGTTTTCAACCTTTTACCACTGACTATATGTTAGTTGTCACGTATGGTCTTTATTATGTGAAGTATGTACTTTCTGTACCCAAATTGTTAAGTATTTTTATTATGAAAGGATGTTGTACTTTGTCAAATGCTGTTTCTCCATCTCCAGAGGTGGTCACATGATTTGTCTCTTTTATTCTGTCCTGTGGTTTACCCCACTGGTTGATTTGCATATGTTGAACCATCCTTGCATCACAGTGATAAATCCCACTTGATCATGGTGTGTGATCCTTTTAATATGCCATTAAATTCATTTAGATAGTATTTTGTTGAGGATTTTTTCATGTATATTTATAAGGACTTTAGTCTGTAGTTTTCTTTTCTTACAGTGTTCATACCTGGTTTTGGTACCAGGGTGATTCTGGCCTTGTAAAATGAGTCTGGAGTTTTCCCTTTTCTTCATTTTTTTAAAAGCATTTGGGAAGGATTGACATGAATTCTTCTTTAAATATTCAGTAAAATTCACCATCTCACCCTAGGTTATTTTTTGTTGGAAAGTTTTTGACTACTGATTCAATCTCCTTAGTCATTATTAGTTTGTTTTCAGTTTCAATTTTTTCAAAATTCAGTCTTGGTAGGTTGTATATTTCTAGGACTTACCTATTTCTTTTAGCTTATCCAATTTCTTGGCATATAATTGCTCATAGTAATCTCTTACAGCCCTTTGTATTTCTGTGGTATCAGTTGTAAGGTCTCTTCTCTCACTTTTTATTTTAATTTTTGAGTCTTCTCTCTTACTGTGTTAGGTTTGGCATTTAAAAAATCTCTTCAGAAAATCAGCTCTTTGTTTCATTGATCATTTCCATTGTTTTTCTGTTCTGTACATCGTTTATTGCTGTTCTGATCTCTGTTATATTACTTTTGCTAACTTTGGGCTCTTTGTTCTTCTTTTTCTAGTTTCTTGGGATGTAAAGTGAGGCTGTTGATTCGATAGTGTTCCTTTTGGCTTCCCAAAGGCAATGCTAAAACTCGAGCTTATGGTCTCTCTTGGGCCCACAGATTCAGGTTGACAGTCTGTGCTTAGGAAGTATCTGCCAAAGCTCACTTTGCTGCCATCAGGAGCGTGCCCAGGAAATGAGTTATAGGGTGGGGGTATGTGTGGGAGCCTTGGGGGTGCCCATTGACTGATTGGGGTGGCCCATGGGAAAGGTGCCCGTGTGGCTTGTGGGCAGGCTTCTTAACGAGTCCATGGCACTGTTAGTGGGATCCACATTTCTTTCATGCCCTGCTAGGTTCCTCTCTGCCATTCTCCCAGCCTCTTCCCACCCTCCCAGTCATGCAGACCACAACTCATACTCTTTAGGGAGGCAAGAGAGAATTGGCCTCTTTGCCAGAGTCTTGCACAGCTGGGGAAGTCAGGTGCTCAGTTACATGCTCTTTCCCCCACAGTAGGGAAGGAAAGCTTTCTCTTGGCGCTGAGCTGTGGGGACAGCAGATGTGGGTAAAGTCAAAATGTCCTCTTACCCTCTCCAGTGCATCCAAACTTGAACTATTTTTTGCTCCGGTAGTATACTGGAATTTCTCTGATGCATATTTCAGCTTTCACAAGTGCTCTGTCACCTGTGGGTGATTGTCTGTGACCATTCTCCAGGGACACCTGGACTGTGGTTGAGATGGGCTGGAGGCAGTCTGTGGGCCACTGCGGGGTCCACAGCCAGGGTATGTGTGCCTGCTACCTCCTACACAGGTGCGTGAGACTCCTCCAGGGTCCTTTGGCATGTGGTGCTGGATCACACAGCACCCACAAAGGCATTTTTGTCCGTGGATGTATGTCAGATTGTTGTGGGCAGGGGGACACAAGTGAGTGATATCTTTTTCAGCCATCTTGCTCACAAGATGCCTTTCGGGTAAAGTGAGAGAAATTGTTTGAAACTGGTAAAGCACCAGTCATTCATTTATTCCACTTCCATTCATTCATCTGTTTAACTGCCATAATTCCACCTTGATCTATCTATTCTTTCATTTAGCAAATATTTACTAAATATCTACAGTATTTCAATTCGTGTGCATGTATTCAATATAAGGGATTATCAGTTTCCTGATGAATATTCCCAAATACCATTTTCTGAACTAATGCCAGTGAATTAGAATCACCACTCTTCAAATGTATTTAGTCAATGTATGAAAATTAATTGGTTAGCAAAGATAACCAATGTCTTATTTTAATGTTCAGATTTTATGTTTGTTTTAGCTTCTTTATCAAAGATGTTTAAATTTAAAAACCCTTTCTTAAATACATTCTCAGAGTAATTCTACTTTCTACAGTAACAATACAAATAAGCTCAGATAATCTGCTTTATTGGATTTATCACAAATAGCAACTATGTACTTTACTTGGCCAGAATTGTAGGTTTGTTGTCACAGCATTTTTTTTTAATGTTGTACATCTTCTGGTGGCTGTTTTCCAACATATATTTGGGTTCACATTATAGTACAGTATTATTCAATTTATAAGCAAATTGAGAATTAATTATTTACATTTTATTTAAACAAGAGTGCTGTAGAACTATAAAGAGATTGTAGTAGCCAAGATAGCAAATTCTACATCTTTTTGTTATTTTATTAATTATCAAATATTATCTACACCCAGTATCAACAAATCCATTTTTTATACATTATAACAATTCTAAGAAATTCTACTACAGTTTAATCTATCCCAGCTCTCCCCACAGCAGTAGGCCTTTGCCGGAGAAACTTCTAGGCTGGTGCAATGCAGCGCGAGCGTGGGTCTGGGGTAAGACAGACTGGATTTCTACCGTGGCTCTACGGATGCCAGCCCTGCGGACACTGTGTGACCTTGGACAAGCTATTTGACATCTTTAAGCCTCAGTTTATGAAGCTCTTGGTAAAATTCATTGCATAAGGCCCCTGTAAATGTTGTTTTTTAGTATATATATTATTTTGACTAAATCAAGGTAAAGAGGCGTCACATAGTTCCTATTTCTTTTCTACACTTGAATTTATAGATTTTTTTGTGATATTTTTCATGTGTTTCATATAAAATTAGGTTCAACTGTGAGTTACAGAGGCCTACAGTAACAGTGGCTTTAAAAATATACTCCCCCCCCCCACACCACATAGCACACCAAAGATGTGCAGGGCTGATGTAGTGGCTGTATTCCACAAAGTTTCCAGGAATCCAGAAGCCTTACAGTTGACCCCTTTGCAACCTTGAGTCTGTGACCATTATCCTCACGATCTAGAATGCTGGCTATGCCACAGTCATCAAATTGAGATCTGAAGAATGCTTGGAAAAGAAAGTGGGTAAGGGAGGCAAAGGATAAAAGACAGTGGCCTTTTAAGGGAGATCTCCAAAAAACTGCCACGTATTTCCATGTTTATTCTATTGTCCAGAATTTAGGCCCATACTCAAACCTAACAGCCGTGGCAGATCAGGAAATGTATTTCCTGTTCTGAGTGGGTGTTTGCTAAGCTTAGAACTACAAGTCCTCTTACTATGAAGGAATGGGGAGAATCGATACGGGGACACTGGCCTACATCCCCCGCAATGTGCAGCTCGTGTATTAAACAGGCTCAACTCATTGCAATATAAATATGATGTATCTGTCCAATAACTTCTACCAACTTCGCCAAACCACCACTTCCTCCTGAGAGCTAGCTTCCTAATGATATTTCAGTCTGGATCCTTATACTTTGGTCACTTTGGGCTATTCAAAACAATCTTATTTCAATTTATGAGCCCCAAACTCTTCATTTAAAACCATCTACATTATATTTATTTCAACACTTTCCTCCTCCTCCCCCCTGTTAAGGTTAGAATGGCAGTTCCAGTGGTTTAGTGGGAAGGGGCACCTGGTGTTCTACTTGTTCTTTTTCTTCTCCCTCCATCTTCCTCCTGCCGTGCTCCCTGAGGTGAGTCAGGGACAGGGCGAAGGACACACATGGTGGCATCTTCTAACCTTCTTTTTGGTCATTTCCACTGCTCTTTGGCTGGTTGCTGGAAGGTCCAGTGGGAGCCGTGGGGATTCATCCTGCATGATCCACTGGCATTAGTAGTTCTTTGTAGGTTCCATGGCCATCTGCTCTCCATGGGCCCCTGCTCAGGCCCTGCAGCCAGGTGTGGAATTTATCTTCTGCAGGCCCCGGGAAACAGGCGCCCGAGGGGACCAGGGGACCGCCTGTTCCTCCCAACCTGGCTGTGGCCTTGTGCCCCTGTGTCCTGCTGTGTGGAGCTTTCTCCTGCCCTGGGGGCAGGTCTCAGCTTGCTGGGGGAAGCTCTTCCCTTTTCTGTTCTTTTTTAATTTATTGTGGTAAAATACACATAAACATTGTAATCCTCTTTGAGTATTTAATTTGGTGGCCTCCATTGCATTTAAAATGTTGTGCAACAATCACTACTATTTCTACAACTTTTTCATCACCCAAACAGAAGCTCTGTACCCATTAAACAAAAACTCCCCATTTCTCCTCTGCCCAGTCCTTGGTAACCTCAACATACTTCGTGTCTCTATGGATTGGCCTATTCCAGATATTTCAAATAAGTGAAATCGTATAATATTTCTTCTTTTTGTCTGAATCCTTTCACTCAGCATAATGTTTTCACAGTTCATTCACATTGTAGCATGTACTCAGAAGTTCTTTCTCTTTTATGGCTGACAATATATTCCATTATAGGTACATGAATGTACTACATTTTGCTAATTCACACTTTTTGGCTGCTGTGAATAATGCTGAAAAGAACAACAGCAACTGTTTGAGTTCTTGTTTTCAATAGTTTTCGGTATATATCTAGGAATGGAATTGTTGGGTCATTCCCATGATAATTTTATGTTTATCCTTTTGAGGAATCACCAAAATGTTTTCCATCATCTACACCAGCAATATGCAAGGGTTTTCACATCCTTGTCGACATTTACTATTGGGCACATTTTTGATTACAGGCATCCTAGTAGGTATGAAGTCATGTCTCATTGTGATTTTGATTTACAGTTCCCTGGTAACTAATGATATAAAGCTTCTTTTCACATGCTCATTGGTCATTTGTATATCTTCTTCAGAGAAATGTCTATTCAAGTCCTTTACCTACTGTTTTAAACCAGGTTGTTTATTTTTGGGGGGTGGGGGTGGGGGGGCCATTCTTCCCTTCTTGCAGTTGCCACGGGGTGAGAAGGAAGAGGAGAACTCTTCATGGTGCTGCGTTATCCAAGAGATCACCCGTCTTACACCTCTGGTCTTCCTCTTATGGCTGTTTGTTGATAAATCAGTTCAGGCTATCTCATCCCTGAAGTTGGGGGCGGGGTGCAGTAATGTGAGGCTTGCAGAAAGAAGTACGCTGTTCAAACTATGTTCCCAGTATTTGCCTCCTAACAGCTAAAAAAGACCTTAATCAGATCTTACACAAACCTGTTTTATTTATTCATAGAATAATTCAGTCTTAGAATAGGAATTGACCCTGGAGTTCATTGGATTCAACTCCATTTTACAGATGATTACAGGTCCTGCAAAGTGAAGTAACTTTGCCCACTGTTTTCCTCATTTAAAACTGATGTTTTTAATGCCTCATCTATGTGTCATTATAGCTGCAAAAGTAATCTGGAAGAGGGACACATTAATGATACAGCCTGTTTCTGTTTTCTCTTCCCCATGTGACAGGGGCAGATTCAAGGGGAAAATATTTTATCATCAACTCTAAGAAATGGATGGTTTCTAGGCTTTTGGGGTTCAGGCTACATTATACTAAGTATATAATATATATTATAGTATATACTCATCTATACTATACACTATAGATGAGCATTACCCTTGTTTAACACTCCACGCTTTACAAAGTGGTATCATATCCTTACGACATCCTGATTGTCAGCGAGCATTGGGTGAGGACATGACCAAGATGATCAGTAAACTGATGGCAGCTTTTGTGCAGATCACAGTCCCTCATCTCTGTGAAGGTGACCTGGCTGATTACTGATTACCAGCAAGCTAGCCAGCTCCAGTAGAAAGAGCATCCGAATGTGCAGTGGGAAGAACCCAGGTTCAATTCCCAGCTTTACCCCTGACTGACTGTTATCTTAGGCAAGTCTCTTTTTGAGTCTGTTTCCTCATCTGTAAGATGGAAACCAAAAGAATGTTGATCTACCCAATTGTGGAAACAAAACAAAAAATGGAGTAAGTCTTTTGTGAATATAGAGAGTTATGCAAATGTTCGTGATTCTGTTATGTGGCTGTCTAAGTAGGGGGTCACTTTGTGTATTATAAATAAGACTTTGTAACGTTTAATGGCATTAGAAGCTTAGTTGAGCTTCAAAGGCCTCCCACAGAGTAAAAGCTGATGTCATCCTCCTGTCTTATCTTAACCCATAAGCATTATTATTTAGAATTCAACAGACACAACAAGCTAAGTCTTCTTGAAATATTCCCCACTTTGTAAATATAGCTTAGCTTTTACAGTTCTTTCACCCGTGGAAAGATGCAACATTTGCTCATTTCACCTAGCATTTGAAGGGTCAGTTGTGAAAATCTGAAAATCTTTTCAACACACAAATCCAGTCACGATGCTCCTATTATTAAAACCTTTCTACTCCCTGTGGCTCACAGGATAAAGTCCAAATGTCATAGCTGCAAATCTTTTTCTTGTCCAAGTGGACTATAAATATGTAATGAATTTATTAATCAAAACCCTATCATGAGCATAGAGGCCCATTATGGTCCAGCTCCTACCTGTGTTTCCAGCCTAATATCCTGCCTCCTTTTCTTGCACAGTCATGTGCCACAGCCCCTGTCACCTGGAGCCACAGACGCTCTGCTTCTTGGGGCCTGAGATGCATGGAGTGCCCTTCTCCCTCCTGGCTGCCTACTTGCCACTTTCATGTTTTTCCTTTAAGACCCTTCCCAAAAGCCACCTCCTCTGTGAAACCATCTCTGACCTCTTTTTCCTCACAGTGGTGATTAATTATTCTCTCTCTGTGAGAAAAAAGCATTCCTGCACGATCTGTCTTCTGTTTTGTCCTGTTTCATTTGAGATTTTGCCTGGCCTTTAGTGCAGCAGCATTTCATGGGCTGGACCAGAATCCTACCCTTCGCAACGCTGCACCCCAGTGCCCGATGCCCCACGTGGAAGCAGCAGGTGCTTGCTCACTCCGTTTGCTACATGAACGTTTGTTGACAACCATAGGGCAAGATATACTGATAAGAGAAACAGGAACTTGTTTGAACTGTTTGACTTAAAGCTCACCTACAATCCTCGTAACTTCAGAGCTCTACCCTTTACTGCTTTGGGCCTTCCATTCTTCTGCCTGAGACTGTAAGATTTCACCATTCTCTAGTTGTTAATTAGATATGAGTTAGATAATAAACTAAGGCCTTGCTTTAAAGTTCCACCCTTTAGACCTCCCTTTTAGTCCACTAGTCCATTAGTTGGAGAGCCAGGGCCTGTGGCACCAGGTCCCTCTCTCCTTATAACAGTTATGTGACTTCACCCAATGTCTCCCAGTCTCTGGGCTCCACGTTTTGGAATCAGGGAGTTAGACTACACATTCTCAGGGGTTCCTTTCAGTCCTGACCATTTATCGTCTACATAGTTGATCCTGGGAAAACTGAGTGAGGCAAGTGAAAGGCCAGTACATTTTAATTGGGTCAGGGAGATACACTGTAGACACACTGGCTGGAGAGGGGGTGGGAGTGGGTTAAGACAGGCATCGGCACGCAAGCCCTGGAATTCCTTTCAAATTAGAGTGTGCTGTTGTTGTTTCATCATTTCTCCCAGCAGAGTAAGCCCTCCTAGCTCAAAACACATCTGCTTCAGAATGCCTACCCTTTCCCCATGACGCCCCCTAACCTCAGGTTTTTCCTAAAGCCTGGTCACAAAATATTCCCCATTGGAATTTTTAAGTGCTCTTCCTGCACCTGCCCAGATTTTCAAGAAGTCACTGCCAGTGAGATCAGAATGGGAAACAGCAGAAGGGTCCATGAATCCAAGCATGTCCTGGGGCGAGAGCAGAAGAGTGGGCAAAGAAGCCTAGAAATGGTAGGGTGAGTGAGACCTGAAGATTCAAATGAGGACATGGAAAAGCAGCAAGAGTCAGTGATGGGAAGGAGGGCCTGGGAATGAGATGCATTTAGAAATTTTCCTGCAGACCTGTTGTAGTGCAGATTTTTTTTTTTAAGGAGGGAGCTTTCTGAAAGAAGATGTAATGTATGAAGACTGCATACCAGCACAGGGTGAGGATAAGAGTAATTCAGAACATAACGTTAAATATTTTAAAAAAGGCATTGTATTAATTCTGATATGTCTTTTATCAAGTGAAAAGTAGAGCTATTTATTGGATAAACAGGCTATGAATAATGTTTTTAGATAAATTCTCACATTTATTGTTTCAAAAGGGTAAAGTCCAAAACCCAACAAAACCGCTGTCAAGAAAAGGGCTAAAAGCAACATTATCTTCTTTTTATGAAAGTGAAGAAAAGAGTTTAAGGAAAAAGAAGAAAAATGAAAACAGGACGCAAAATGGCCAGCACTGAGGCAGCTATGGACCAGCCATTGTCCAGTGGAACTCAGCTCAGCACTCCCCCCATCTCTAATCTCAAGTTTCCTCTTACGTAATAAGAACAGCATAACGCTGGGTAGTCAGAAAAATGCTGCTCAAAATTCAACTAAAGATAAGTAACAGGAAAGATATATCTAGTCCCTCAGCAAACTACTGATGTTGCATAGCAACAACTGCCTAGTTTTATTTCTGTCACAGTATTGCCATAAGGAAGCTTTGAAATTAAGTATTTTTAAAAAATTTAAATAAACAAGGTAGTGTACCTTATTGCACCTATCCAAGTCACCTGCTTCTTTTAAAATTAGAAAGGCACCTTCTTAAAGGTGGAGATAATGCCCTGGCCAGTATGGCTCAGTTGGTAGGGACGTCGTCCCATAGCTGAAGGGAAGGGTTATGGGTTTGATTACCAACAGGGCACATGCCTGGGTTTCAGGTTTGATCTCTGTTCCAGGTGCGTGCGACCCCCAGTCCAGGCGAGTGTGACCCCTGGTCCAGGTGTGTGTGACCCCCGGTCCAGGTGCGTGAGGGAGGCAACAATCAATGCTTCTCTTCTGCATTGATGTTTCTCTCTCTCCCTTCCTCCCTTTCAAATCAATGAAAAAATGCTCTCAGGTGAGGATCAAGGTAGTAAAAAAGGAAACAAAAATTTATTGAGCTCTTACTAATAATCTTTTTCTGATGTTATCTCGTTTAATCCTGACAATAACTATGTGGGTTTGGTCTTACTTCCATTTGGCAGATGGGGAAACATCCTTGGAAGCACAGAGTAACTTGGCTGAAGTCACCCAGCCAATAAGGGGCAGAGCTAGGATTTAAACATTTCCTCCCCTTTTCTGTCAGGCTGTGCTTTCCCCGTTACCGCACACTGCACCAGGCCTGTAGCTGGTGGGAACAGCCATTGTTCCCCTTCTGAACGTGCCTGGAATTGTGTCGGTAACAAGCTAGTCATACTTCCAGAGAATATCTGAACAACTTTAGACCAATACCTGACCCTGTTGATTCCTTGTTCCATGGTATAGATTTACCTGAGAAAATCTGAGCTTATGATTAGTCTAGAGCAAACAAGTCAAAGAAAAGCAGGCTGTGAAAAAGCAATTTTTCTCAGGGCACTTGTGTTTTGACCTCTTTGAGGAGACTTCCTACCATACTTCCTGGTTTGGTGTTTGTGGACACGTACTTAGAAGTTACTTCAGAAATAAGTTCCCTATCAACTGAGACATTTACTTCAATTCCTTGTCTTTTCTCAGCAGTTGCCTCAGTGTCTATAAGCAAGAATGATAGAACCAAATGCAAGGAACCCATGTTGCAGGCATTTTTTCTTCAGAATGCTTACCTCTCTCTGCTTAGGATTTGGGGGTGTGTCATGGAAAGATCCCACCTCAATTGCTGACCACCCATGTGGTTCTTACATAGAGGAGGAATTTAACTCAACAAGTATTCACTCATTGTACTGAGTGTCGGGGTACAGAGCTATACTATCTTGATGACCCCTGATCTCAAGAAATTCTTCAACCTAATTGAGGGGACAAATGTCATACAAATAATTAGTATTGTGTGATGAACGAGTGTTGTTATAACAGATGTAGGCTTTAAGGTCAGCAGGGTAGCAAAAATAGATATCATCTAGTCTGGTGCATCACAAAAGTTTTTTTTTTTTAGAAGAGGATTCACTTGCTCACATTAAAGCAGGCCTTGGGATCATCAGGGGCCTCCCAGAAGGAAAGACAGCATGGGATCATGGAAACAGCAGTTCAGTAGCCTGGAGTATAAATTTTGGGGAGGGAGATGAAGTTGGAGAGACAGGTGGGAGTCAGTGATGATGTGCTCTGTTGTGTATGTTGGAGGTGGAGTTATGCTACAAGGTTAGGAGGGATGTTCATTCTATGGATGATGGGAACCACGGGAATATTTTTAAGAGAGTAAACTGCTAAGATTTGTGCTTTAAGAAGTTAGGTCTGGCGGCAATCAGAAATAGATACAACTGTGTGAGATTAGATGCAGAAAGATCAGGAAAACAAATTAACAGAGATTTATTTGCCAGGAGTCTATTAAAAAATATTTTAATGTGCAAATGAGTACTGTGAAGTGCCTTTGTTGTGGGTGTTCTCCCTTTGCCTCTCCAGATCCACTTTCTGTGCTCTTCTGCCCTGACTCTAGGAGGCTGACCTTCTGAAAACGTCCCCTGCATGTTGGCTTCTTGGGTTCAGCCAATGAAAGTCACAGCAGGAGACTATAGGGTGGGCAGAGAGACAGGACAGGAAAGTTGTAACACCCTCCACCTGGCCTCAGTTTGCCAGTGGCTCTACCCATGGTCACAGTTCTTGTTTGGAGGTCCGTACAGTCACAGGTCACTCTGGGTTCCGAGCTGCAGTTCTCTCCTTCCTCGTAATCCTTCAGACCCAGCAGTGGCAATGACTTTGTCTATGGCTAGTTTCGGGGAGGAGCATCTTATCCTTGCTCATTCCGGGAGCCTGCTCACACCTTCATAAACAGTCTCTTCATTTGAGGACTTCCAGGTACCACTTTGGAGTGTGATTGTCTCCTGCTGAGACCCTGACTAATGCAACTGTGAAACACTCTCCTTGAGAAATACCTGTCTGTTTCAAGGAATATTCTCATTCTGGGACAGTGAGAATAGGAATTAAACCAAGATTGGCACAGTAAATACAGAGAGGACGCAGACTGGAGAGATTCTCAGGAAGGAGAACTGAGAGTGCAGACTGACTGATTGGGAGGTGGGGAGAGCATCTGGCTTGGTGCCTTGGCTTTGGGCCAAGATGTCATTCACCAAATCACAGAACGAAGAAGGAAGAACATGTACTAAGGAGAATATAAATAATATACTTTGGGATACACTAAATTCAAGGTGCCTGTAGGGCCTTTAGGTGTCCAGAGGGGCTGTTGCTTGTCTGCTGACTTGAAGAACACGCACAGCTAAGTTCTCTGCTGCTCAGAATTTACCCTGTTTCCTTTTGCCAGTCCCTTTCTCACAGTCCTCTGTGAAAATAAACTTATGCCTGGACGGGGAAGCATATAGTTTCTGATATGTTCATTCTAGCTTTGTGACAAGAGAGCTAGATCACTAAACATACTGAGAACCTGGGGCCATATTGATCTGCTTAAAAGGCTCACATTGGTCTCAGTTCTCTCTTTATCATGAGAAAACAAGGTCTCTTTAAGCAGCCATGAAAAAGCCTTTAGCTGCCGCCAGTCAGTCACTGATAGGCTCCCACCACCCCTTCAGTCTCCAGCTCCCACCTCAGAGGGCAAGCTGCCCATCCCTGTCACAAGGTGGCAGACCTGTTCAACTGACCCATTATTAAACTGTGGGTGTTGACTTTAGTCCCGCTGCCCCTGACATCCCTTCAGTTCTCATCCCTGATGAACCATCAGCTCAAAAACCACCGATGGTAGCAATGGAGTTCAAATTCCTTAGCCTCACAACCAAGTCACACTCAAGACAATGAGAAGGAAGCAGTATCTCTGGGGGCCTGGTGGTGTTTGCAATGGTAATTAATGGAATATTCCCAGTGGAGAAAGGGACTTTTAAGGGATAAGAGTAGGGATTTCTGGGCCTAGATTACATTGTCTGAGGGTAGGGTAGATTTTACCAGTGGGGAGTGAATTTCCTTCATTCTTTTGTTTTTTTAATCTATGATTCTTTTTAAAAGATATAATGATTGCATATATTGTTCCTATTGTTTATTCAGCAGGAGAACATATACTGAATTTTACTGTGATTTACTGTGATTTTTCATATTTGTCTTTTCTTCCTAATTAGATTTTTAAGTCCTGGATTTTTGCATTCATTATAACCCATAGAATATGTTGTGCTTAAAGCAGGTATCCAAAAGAATACTTGTTGAGTAAGTGGATGAAAGAATATATGGCGAAGGACAAATCACCAATATAAAGCTCACCTTGAACGGAGAATCCTGGGGCAAGCGTCCCAACTTGCCTCCTAAAGACAGCTCTGGTTTCTTTTACTTTTCACTCAGCTAATAATCTCAGTCAAGGTCAGCAAGACTTGAGAGTAGGAAAGATTATTACAAAGAATGGAATCATGTTCAATAGGCTAATGCAGAGGCTCAGCCACTTGGTTGTTGTAAAATTTCGAGCAGATTCCTTAATCCACTTGGACCTTATTTCTTTATCTATGAAATTAATCCATTATGGAGAGTTGACACAATATAGTGAGAGGAGCATTGAATATAAATCACGACATTGTTTCTAGTCCATGCTCTATTGTTAGTTAGCGGCTCCATCTTGACCTTCTAAGCCTCAGTTGTGTAATTCTATGTATATTAACTTTTAAAATAATTCAGACCAAGACCATGAATGTGTACATGTGCAAGTGTCTATGGGAGTGGGGAGTGGTACTTGGATTAGTTACCAATTGCTGTATAACAGATTACCCCAAAACTTCACTGCTTAAAAGAACAAAGATATATGATCTCATGCAGTTTCTGGGAGGTTCTGGCTCAGAGTCTCTCACAGGTTGCTGGCAAGCTGTTGAGCCGGTCGTCCTGAGGTTCCACTGGGGCTGGCAAAGCTTGAGCTTCTAAGTTCATTCCTGTGATCCCCACAGGCTTCAGTTCCTCAGTGGCTCAGAGTGGGAAGCTTCAGGTTTTCACCATAGGGCTGCTCACAAGGTGGCATCTGGCTTCCCCCAGAGCAAGAGATCCATGAAAACTGGAGCTAGAGCTAGAGATAGATGAGGAAGAAGTGGGGTACACAAGATTGAAGCGGCAGTCTCTTATAACCTAATAATCTTGCAAGGGACCTACCATTATTTTCATGTTATACTGTTTCCAACATATGCTGTTGGTCACATGGACCAACCCTGATACAATGTGAGAACAAATTACAGAAGGGTGTGAATATCCAAAACAGCTATCATTGGGAGCCATTGTGGAGGCTGGATACCATAGAGCTCAACAGAAGAATTAAGAGTATCCTCAAGTACTATTCCTACCCTTTGTCATCTCATTTGACTGCCTTCTGTGCCCAAGTGTGAGCTCCTTATTTTCCACTACATCCTCATGCGTCAGGCACAGGCCACATGCTCAATACTGTTGAAATGAAATGAATAAATGAGTACTATACTTTATCCATGTTTCTTTTGTTCTTTTTAAAGATTTTATTTATTTATTTTTAGAGAAAGGGGAAGGGAGGAAGAAAGAGGGAGAGAAAGATCAATGTGTGGTTGCCTCTCACGTGGCCCCCACTGGGGACCTGGCTCATAACCCAGGCATGTGACCTGACTGGGAATCGAACTGGTAACCTTTGGTTTGCAGTCCATCCTCAATCCACTGAGCTACGCCAGGCAGGGCTATCCATGTTTCTTTATACAAGATGGTAGGAAACTTAGAGGGTGTCTAGTATATGGAAACCTCTTCACATATATCAAAACTGGGGTCCATAAAGGACTCCTGATTCGTTACAGTGGGGCTAAGACTAGAATCTGGCGTCCGAACTCCCCATTCTCTGTACTTTCCGCTTCACTCTCTCTTAATTTCAGTCTTTGTCTTGGAATTGTCTTTGACACAGAATTTAGTAGCTCTGTTAATAAATCATCTACCTTGGCAGCCCTGCCTTTTGTGCCATTGCATTGGTTCCGTTCTATTGAAATTTCCAGTAATGCTTTCATCTAGTTTTCCTTCTACATTATAGTTTTCTTTCTGTTCATCTTCTGGTTCCCTGGCTCTAGCCCTGAGAGTACTGATGGCCAAGGTTTCATGGATATTAATTCCTAATATTAACTTGCACTATCATCTTCCATGCTCTGTTTATTTTTTATTCTGGTAACACAGTTCATAATCATGTGTCTGAAATGACGTGTAGTTTGAAAGATAAAAGGAAAACTTTTTTTTGCAATGGGTCCTATTTAAATTACAGACCTATTTTTCTTCATTTTTCCATTTCTTTCCCTAATCTAATACTAGCCTCATTTAAAAAATTACCTGAGATCTTAGCATTTCTACAGTGAAGATATCTCACTTACTAATATTTGAAGCAGCCATCTCCATTTTTCCCTTTCTGATGAGAGCACTTTGCATGTAAAGCTATTACAGCACACACCCCCTTGCATTATTCACATGTCTATCTTCTCTGTCAAACTGGGCACATTGAGGGTAGGCATTTTGTCCAACTCATTTTTTTTGTATACTCAAGTGTCTCATAGTACAGCTCCTAAGAGGATCTGCAGACATATTTGTCAAGTTGAACCAACAAATTCTTTATGTTATCTTGAATATTAGATAGAAGTATCCTCTTCCCAATAGTGATCATTCTTACACAAGATTTTCTTGTACTTCTCTGAGTTAAACAAAAGGATTATCATTTGTTCAGGCTATGATATGCTATCTCTAGAGTTTTCTGTATCCCTAAATCTGACCTGAGCAGAGCCATTCAAAAGCCCTTTGCTCAGGGCAATATAATTTGAGTTGTGCTTGGAAAACTCTCCTTCGTAGGTGTGGTCCTTTTTCAGATAAATCCAAACCCTTTCTTATTAGAGATTTTATTTTATTTTTCTAAAATTTAAGTTATATTTTATTGTTTGTGCTATTGTAATTGCCCTGAGTTTCCCCCTTTGCCCCCTTCCACCTAGCCATCCCAGTCCCTCAGGCAATCCCCACAGCATTGTTCATGTCCATGGGTCACACATTGTGTCTTGGGCTACTCTGTTCCCTGTGCTGTATTTTATATACCCATAACTATTCTGTAACTCCCTATTTGTACTTCTTAATCCCTTCATTTTTGTCACCTGGCCTCCTGAACCTCCTCCCATTTGGCAACCCTTAACATATTCTCTGTATCTATCATTCTGTTTCTGTTCTGCTTATGTGTTTGTTTTCTGGATTCAATTTTTGGATTCAATTCCTATAAAAGTATATTTATTGGTTATGCTATTACAGTTGTCCCAATTTCCCCCATTTGACTCCCTCCACCCAGCACCCCCTACTCCCTCAGGCCACTTCCCCACCATTTTTCACGTCCATGGGTCATGGGTAGATTCTTTGGCTACTCTAATTCCTATGCTGTGCTTTACATCCCCAAGGCTATTCTGTAACCAGCTCTTTGTACTTCTAAATCCCCTCACTTCTTCACCCATTCCTCTATACCCCCCTCCCATCTGGCAACTATCAAAATGCTCTCCATATCCATGATTCTGTCTCTGTTCTTGGTTGCTTAGCTTGATTTTTAGAACCAAACTTTTGATAGATATGTATTTATCGCCATTTTATTGTTCAAAGTTTTGGTCTTCTTTTTCTTAGATAAGTCCCTTTAACATTTCATATAATAATGGTTTGGTGATGATGAACTCCTTTAGCTTTTTTTTTTTTTTGGTCTGGGAAGCTCTTTATCTGTCCTTCAATTCTAAATGATAGCGTTACTGGATAGAGTAGGTCCTTGCTTTTCATCACCTTGAATATTTCTGGCCAATCCCTCCTAGCTTGCAAAGTTTCTTTTGAGAAATCAACTGATAGTCTTACAGGACCTCCCTTGTAGGTAACTAACTGCTTTTCCTTTGTTGCTTTTAAGATTCTCTCTTTGCCTTTAACCTTTGGTATTTTAATTATAATGTGTCTTGCTGTGGGCCTCTTTGGATTCATCCTGTTTGAGACTCTCTGTGCTTCCTGGACTTACATGTCTATTTTCTTCACCAAGTTAGGGAAGTTTTCTTTCATTATTTTTTCAAATAACTTTTCATTTTCTTGCTCTCTCTCTTCTCCTTCCAGCACCCCCATAGTGCAAATGTTGGTAAGTTTGAAGTTGTCCCAGAGGCTCCTTACACTGTCCTCACTTTTTTGTATTCTTTTTTCTTCTTGCTGTTCTGATTGGTTGTTTTATGCTTCCTTATGTTCCAAATCTCTGATTTGATTCTCAGCTTCCCCCACTTCACTGTTAATTCTCTGTAAATTATTCTTTATTTCAATTAGTGTATCCTTTTTTTTTGACTGGATTTTTTTATGCTGTTGAGTTTCTCACTAAGTTCACTGAGCATCCTTATAACCAGTGTTTTGAACTCTGCCTCTAGTAGATTGCTTGTTTCCATTTTGTTTAGTTCTTTTTCTGGAGTTTTGATCTGTTCTTTTAATTGGATCACGTTTCTTTGTCTCCTCATTTTGGCAGCCTCCCTGTATTTCTATGTATTAGGCAGAGCTGCTACATCTCCCAGGCTTGGTAGAGTGGCCTAATGTAGTAAATGTCCTATAGGGTGCAGTGGCACAGCCTCCTCTATAACCCAAGCTGGGTACTCATGGTGCACCCACTGTGTCTGTGTACATCCTCCTCTTGTAGTTGAGCCTTGGTTGCTGTTGGTACATCTAAGGCCAGCCACCACCTGTGTTCTGTCTGGAGCCTCACATCATGAGCTATACAGTGGTCTGCAGGTGACTTGTGCTGGGCTTGGAGGTGCCAAGGCAAGGCCAAACTGTGAACCTGCTGCTGCTAGTGCCAGGCCTGGGACCACTTAGCTATATGGATATGGGACTTGCTGAAGTCAGATGCTGCTTGTTTGAGACAATTTAGGAAAATCTGAAGCATGAGCCAACACAAATCATTTGTATGGAAAAGCCACTGGAAGCAGATTGTGTTTGCCCAAAATTTGGGTGGGTCAAGGCCTCAGGGAATCACCAGTGCAGGGCAAACAATTTGATGGAGTCTCAGATAAGGCACCTGCCTGCTAGCTTTTTCAGGATGGGGAGAGCTCATCAAAAGAACAATGGCCTCTGCCAGCACCAGTTTCTCTCTCTGAGAGAAAACTGCCCCTCCATTTCTCACCCTGATGCCAAAAAATTCAGTTCCTTGCTGTATGTCCCTGGTGCCTTTCAAGCCTCAACACCAGAGGTCAGAGGGAGTGAGTCTAAAAAGTCTGTGTGCGGGCCCTTTCAGAGGAACTGCCTGGGACTCTAGAAGTTTCTGTTTTTCTTTACAGCTCCAATCCCTGCTGGGTTTTACAGCTAGAAGTTATAGAGACTTATCTTCTTGGCACTGAAACCCTGGGCTGGGGGTCCTGGTGTGGGGCTGAGACCACTTGCTCCGACATATCCCTCCCAATTTTTATCTACTATATGTGGGTGTGGGATCAACCTGTTCCATGTCTTTTCCCCTCCTACCAGTCTCCATGTGGTTTCTTCTTTTAATTTCATAGTTGTAGGACTTCCATTCAGCGTGACTTCTGGATGTTCTGAATGACGGTTGTTTTGTAGTTTAGTTGTAATTTTGATGTGGCTGTGCAAGGAAAAGAGTCGTGTTTACCTACACCTTCATCTTCTCTCATTAGAGATTTTAGATTTAGCTTAAAAGAGGCTCCTTTTGAATCCAGATGTCTCAAGGACAGGCTGTAACTTATCTCCCATCTGCTGGCACCTTTCCTGGATTAACATTCCAGTAGAAAGAGCCAGAGGAGCAAGCAGATTCCTGTTAGAATGTAACCCTCAGTGTGGAGTGTACGTGGGGAAGAGAGGCAATGAAAGGGCAGGTGAGAAGAACAAATACAAACTGCAGGCCCACCCTCCTCACTAATGCAGCCCTTAGACCAGTAGTTGGGACAAACAGGAGAGAAACAGGACAACATTTTTTGTTTTTTTGAAGTTGCTCTGGATTCCTGGTCTTCTCTTTTTCGTGTGTGTGTGTGTGTGTGTGTGTGTGTGTGTGTGTATCTTGAGCTTATACCCAAAGCTGGGAAATTAGCCTGGAGGTTGCTACTGGCTAAGTTGCTTTGGAGTGACCCTCCAAGCAGACCAGAGGGTCACTCTGCCGCACACAGCTCTAGCAGTGGGAAAGGGTTGTAGGGATCTCTTTTGCTGAGCAGAAGGTTCTGTGCTGGCAACCTTCCTCACTGTAAAGGTTGGTCATTGTCAACCATTCTCAAGTCAGCTCTTCATTAAAAAATTTTTTTTTCTGGTTTGCCAAACAGTGTAAGCTGTATACTGAATGACACATGTTTACTGTATAAATTAAAGGTTAAAATTATTATAATTGTTTTTGAGAAATTAATTTTTGGCTCTTCAATGCACAGATGGAGGTTGATACCAGGAGACAGGATTGGATGTTGACTGCTGTCCTTGTAGCAAGTAGATGTGTTTGATGTCCCGTGGACTGACAGCTGAGTCTTCACCCTCTTTTAGGCCACCCACAGAGCAGGAGTGGATTTGGGGTTCCAGGAGCAAGATGCATGTCTTTAGGGATTTGTGTGTTCTCTGGGTGAGCTCATGGTAGTTCATTCCTCTGGGCTACAGGAAGTAGCCTACCTCAAAGTCTAGCTGAGATGTACTGAGCTGGATGTGGTCTTCCATGGGGGCTATCATGGCCCACCTCAGTAGTTTCAGGTACATCTAGGCCTCACCAAGGTGATGAGAGTGTCTGTGCCGTGGCTAGCTCATGATCAACCTATCATCACTGATGTGCTTTGGGTAAACCCAGCAGCCAGCAGCACAACCATGAGACATCTTTTACTTGCACGCTGGAACTTCTGTCCTGTTATTCCTGGGAAATGCCCCAGAATGGATGCCAGATCCTTTTCCCCTTGGCTTCTCAGAAATTGCTCTCCAATTCATTTAGACCTTATGAAGCAGGAACTGGTGGAGCTGTCTGATGCTTCTTAGCATTTCAATGTTGTTACATTCATAATGTTATTCAATTTAAAAATAAATGTATTTTCTACTTTGCAACTCTTATGTTCTCTTTCATTCAGCTGTTTAACAATGTCAAATGCTTAGATCCCAGATTAGAATTTCTTATAATGGTCTCATTAAACCACAATAAAAGCACAGTCAGGAAAATTCATAGTATAAGGCATGCTAACTAACTCTTGGAAGCTCAATTTACATTTTGTAAGCCTTAAACTAATTCTAGGATTATGCCTTAAATTTAAAAGCTTTATGGGTACTTTGAGAAATATTAACAATAGCAAATTTTTTAGACCCCAAACTTGGATTGTTTTGTTCATTCATTCATTACTTTGGCTAGTTTCAAAAAATTATTTGAGACAATGTGTCATAATTCTTTAAAAGCTCTGAAATAAAAATACAAGGACGAAGTCAAAGCAATGAAGGGCATCGAATAATTATTATAGAAAACTTGGACTGAGGGAAATGTCTACTTTTAAGTCCAAGACTTAGTTCCAGGTTTTCCCACAGCCAAGGCAGAAGGACAGCATGCTGGGTTACAAATCTATCGTAGCCAATATGAATAAGCATATTGGGCAAATGTCTTCCTAGAGCTGATTTCTAAAAAGAAATATTTATGTTGTGAATCTTTGGGGATGTTGATAAAGATAGTGAGCATAGCTTCAACTAATAAATGCTATTTATTTAGTATTAACTGTATAAACATAAAAAAATTTAAGTGTAGTTGGCATTTGGTATTATATTATTTTCAGGTGTATAACATAGTGATTCATTAGTTATATACCTTACAATGAATACAAACTTTTAAGCTAAAAATGGGGGCATGTTAGGCCTGATGGCTCAGTTGGTTAGAGCATTGTCCCAATATGCCAAAGTTGTGGTTGAATCTCTGGTCAGGGCACATTTAAGAGTTAACCAATAAATGCATACATAGTGGAATACCAAATTAATCTCTCTCTCACCCCTCTTTCCTCTCTCTCTCTCTCTCTCTCTCTAAAATCAAAACAAAAGTAGACTTTCTGAATTATTTTTTAAAAATGAGGGTATGATACTAAATCCCACTTTGTCAAACTATTTCTATAGAGAACTAGAGTAGTATGCAGTACATAAATTTCTGCTGAGATGACATAATAGAGCTTAGAAATTCTAAAAGAAATACAAGGAGAATGAAAAGTTAAAATCACCATGGTCTTTTGTTTGTAAGCATCAGTCTTCACTGGGTTTTGGTTAGCAATTTATAAAAGACACTGGTGGGAACCTGAACCCCTGATATCCTATGTTGTTTGAAATAATATTTATATTCTTTTTAAAATATATTTTATTGATTATGCTATTACAGTTGTCCCATTTCCCCGACTTCACTCCCCTCCACCCTGTACACCCTCTTCCACCCACATCCCCCCCTTTAGTCATGTCCATGTGTCATACTTACAAGTTCTTTAGCTTCTACATTTCTCATACTACCCTTACCCTCCCATATCTATTTTCAACCTACAATCTATGCTACTTATTCTCTGCACCTTTCCCCCCTCTCTCCTCCTCCCACCCCTACTGCTAACCCTCCATGTGATCTCCCTTTCTGTAGTTCTCTTCCTGTTCTAGTAGTTTGCTTAGTTTCTTTTGGTTTTGCTTTAGGTGTGGTTGTTAATAATTGTGAGTTTGCTGCCCTTTTACTATACATGTTTTTTCTTTATCTTCTTTTCTTAGATAAGTCCCTTTAACATTTCATAAAATAAGGGCTTGGTGATGATGAACTTCTTTAACTTGACCTTATCTGAGAAGCACTTTATCTGCCCTTCTATTCTAAATGAGAACTTTGCTGGATAGAGTAGTCTGGGATATAGGTCCTTGTCTTTCATGACTTGGAATATTTCTTTCCAGCCCCTTCTTGCCTGTAAGGTCTCTTTTGAGAAATCAGCTGACAGTCTGATGGGAACTCCTTTGTAGGTGACTGTCCCCTTATCTCTTCCTGCTTATAGGATTCTCTTCTTCATTTTTACCCATGCTAATGTAATTATGATGTGCCTTGGTGTGTTTCTTCTTGGGTCCAACTTCTTTGGGGCTCTCTGAGCTTCCTGTATTTCCTGGAAGTCTATTTCCTTTGGCAGAATGGGGAAGTTCTCCTTTATTATTTGTTCAAATATGTGCTCAATCTCTTCCCCTTGTTCAAATATGTTGCTTTTCCTCTTCCCCTTCTGGTACCCCTATAATTCGGATGTTGGAATGTTTAAAGATGTCCTGGAGGTTCCTAAGCTTCTCCTTGTTTTTTTGAATTCTTATTTCTTCATTATTTCCTGTTTGGTTGTTTTTTTCTTCCTTCTGGTCCACTCTATTGTTTTGAGTCCCAGTTTCCTTCCCTTCACTATTGGTTCTCTGTGCATCTTCCTTCATCTCTTTTATGGTAACCTGCGTTTTTTTCATCTAATTTGCACCCAAAATCAACCAATTCTGTGAGCTTCCTGATCACCAGTGTTTTGAACTGTGCATCTGATAGATTGGCTATTTCTTGGTTGCTCAAAAGGATGAGTCCTGGGGGACTGATCTGTTCATCTGTTGGAGACATGTCTGTCTCCTTTTTTTTTTTTTTTTTCGGTATGGTCGCTCTTGTTATGGTGAGGGGGGGAGCCTTAGGTGTTCACCTGGGCTGGGCACCCCAGTAGCTAGATTGTGATGTTATATGTGGGGGCGGAGGCAGGAGGGAACAATGTTGGTAGTTCCGTTCTCCTGGGATGTCCGTCCCTTCTCTGGGATCCTGGGTTGCGCGCTCTGCCCTGGTCCACAATCGCCGCCTCACTGGATCCGCCAGCCGCTGCTTGCGTACTCAGGGTCCACCGCTGCAATCTTGCGCATCCTGGAAGGCTTACGCACTCCCGGTGCCTTAGGCGCCCAGTTCTCCCTGATCTCCACGCGCCCTGACCTGCTCCCACTCCTTCTCTCAGCCCCTCCTACTGGCCTGGATGAACGGGTCTACTTTAACTTCTTGGCTGTCCGACTTCCATTCAGATACATTCTCTGTCAGTTCTGGGTGTTATTCTGCCTCTAAATTGTTGTTGTTCTAATCTTGATTGTGCGTGAAGGTACGGTGTGTCCACCTATGCCTCCATCTTGCCGGAAGTCCATATTTATATTCTTTACAGTGTGGTGAGCCGATGTTTTATTATACACTTTAAAGACTCTGACTTGTCATCCTACCTGATGGTGAACTACTCCAACTCTGTACAAATGAAAAAGTACATGTGAAAATTCAGTGAAGTACCTAGCAGACTGACTGGTGCTCAGTCAGTAGAAGCAAGCTGCCCTGGGTCTTGAGCATACATTCGTGCCGAGTGTGTCAGATTACAAGACTTCTCCATTTCCTCCTACTGAATGGTTTTTATAATCAGCCACACAGGCAGCTGAGAAGGTCTGGGTGACTATAGTGTGGCTATTCCATTACTTCTTGTTCCCCAGGTGGAAGGGCATCAACTAACATTAACATACTCATTGCTGCTCCTTTTATTCTAAATATCTTTATTTTCATGCTTGCTGCAATGTTTGCTGCTTGATCAAAAAGCTCCGGGCTTTAGGCCTTGGGTTGCTCTCCCATAAAGCAGCCTACTGTGTGTGTGGTTATCATCAGTCCCATCATGTCACCTGTACTGGACTTGAGTGCATGGTGAACTGATGCTCATGTTGCCCACTGTGCTATGGTAATACAGTCCTTTGTCTCTGACCCAGAAATCTTTTGTCCTCCATCTGTGGTAGACTCCCTGTTTAGCTTATACATAGGGGAAAACCTCAGACTCGTTACAGCTTTTGTCAGCTTTCCCTATCATCGTGCCTAATCTTCCTTTTTTTTAGACTGCTGCTTTGAGGAAGATTTATTATCCTCATTACCTGTAAGAGTGTTTCCTCCAACAGGCAAACTTACTTTCCCTTTTATTTATTCACAGCCACAATGACTGAGAATTATATTCTTCACCTTGAGTGAGAATTGTGATGGTATAAGAAGCCTGGATAGGACATACAGCCCATAAATATACCTGTCAAAAATGATAACAGTAATAATACTACTAACAGTTTTTTCACCATCATTATACACAAAGAAACAGACGCAGAGAGATGGTGCAGTTTTTCCAAGGCCTCACAGCCCAAGAGCAGCAGAAACGTACTTAAAACCTAGGCCTGCTGACTCTTAGTCATTGTTCTGTGTTACTCTTCCCCATCAGGAGTTTCCAGTTCAATTTCACTTTTAAATATAGTTCTTATTTTGACCTCTTATACCTCTGTGCTAGGGATCAGCAACCTCTTTTTAATCTCCACCCAAGTCTCATAGCTATTCCTGTGTCATCTTCCTTCTTCAGTGCTTTCCTCACCCAAGTGGGCCTGAGTCCCCTTCAGTCTGTTTTGGGTTGGTGGTCTAGTCAAGTAGTGGATACAACTAAGTAGCTTACAGTGACCCAATGAATCCACAATATTACTCATAATGGCTGGTGAACTTAAGAAAACAGTTTTAACCCTAACTCCAAAATACTCATTGCTGATCCTCTTACTACTAATTTCTCTTAAATATCTTCATCTGATTTTTAAAAAAGCTTATCTGCCTTTGTGTCTGCATGCCCTGCACAATGTTAAAACTATTCTGCTGATGTTTGAGAGATGAGTCTCTTTGTCTGTGACATTGGGAAAAGTTACTGAGCCATCTGTAGGGCGGACCTGGTGTTGTGGCAGGCAGGATACTTCGCTTGGAAGGACATTTGTGATGCTACATAGATACAGAACATTCCCCCATTGTCCTTCCTCCTTTCTACTTTGAAATAATTCACAGCCAGAGTTTGACCAAAGACTCCTGTCTCCGGGGCTGCAGTTCTCACAAGTAAATTCCTCGTTACTGCTGTGATCCAATGATTTCTTATGCCCTGATTGCAGGTATAAACCAGCAAAGGAATAATAATATTGAACAATAGTTATAATGATTATAGTTACCACCACCCCTGCCACTTACTGAATATTGATGACTCTCAGGCTCAATCTAAGGTTTACATGTATTATCTCATTTAATCCTTTTACAATACTATATCTGAAGTGGGTAAAATTGTTATTACCCCCATTTTACAGATGAGGAAATTGAGGCTCAAAGAGGTTAAGTAGTTTTCTAAACTTGCCCAGGGGGCACATGGCAGAACCAGTTCCATCTTAGCTGTTCAGATATAGAGGCCTCTCTCTAAACCACTAGGTTTTATTTATTTTTTTTAAAGATTTTATTTATTTATTTTTTAGAGCAGGGAAGGGAGAAAGAGAGGGAGAGAAACATCAATGTGTGGCTGCCTCTCGTGTGCCCCCCACTGGGGACCTGGCCTGTAACCCAGGCATGTGGCTTGACTGGGAATGGAATCAGCGACCCTTTGATTTGCAGGCCGGCACTCAATCCACTGAGCCACACCAGCCAGGGCTAAACCACTAGGTTTTAAATATGAGATTCACAAAGTGTGACTTGAAGAACAGCCGCATCAGCATCACCTGGGTGCTTGTCACTAATGGAGATTTTGAGCTTTATCTTATATCTATTGAATAAAAAACTCTTGGACTGGGGCCCAGCAATCTGTTTAAATGTCTTCCCAGTGGATTCTGATCTGTGCTAGAATTTTACAATCACACTCTAAAGCTTTCTCTTCTCCATATAAATATCTAATATTAATTCTATTAATATTGATAATAGGAAATAACTTACTTAAAAAGGGCATATTTGTTAAATATAAATTTGTTAAAATGCATATTGCTGTACTCTGGCACTACCTATACAGTACATTTGGCAAAAGAAAAATAAAGCCCGCATCTCATGAGGCCTCTAGCTCTAATTGCCTGTTTGCAGGGAGTACAGGAGACAGAGGAACGTGGTAAATGACACATGGGAATGCACTGAGTAAAATACAAGCTGTGAGAGAGTCTACAGGATTAATGAGCTTGCTTCGTCAAAAAATAAATTGCAAGGAAAAAAGGGGAAATGTATAGGTTTCAATGAGACTGTAACGACATCAATGAAATGCAGTGTTTAGACTTTATCTGGATCCTGATTAAAACAACATTTAAAATATAAAATAATATAAACATTATATAGGATAATCAGATATTTAGGTACATTTAAATGCTGATTGGACATTTGATGATGATGTTAATTTTTAAAGCTATGATAATGGTATTGCAATTATGCTTTTAAAGACGCCTTTATTACTTCAGACATACACACTGGAGGATTTACTGAAACAGAAGTTCCTAGTGTCAAGCCACTCCGATTCGTGAACATCCTAGTGCCTCCTCAACACGTCCGCCCTTGTCCCTGGTCCCTGCCCAGATTTCCGTGAGTGTTCATACCCTTCTACTCCATGGAGCCCAAATAGTGGGGCATGCAGCTTGGCCTTAATTTAGCTCAGTCCCAAGTCCTAGCTACACTTTCTAGTTTGAGGATGGGCCAGTTAGAGAGGAAGAAAGTTTTCTGGAGATTTCTAGGAAAGAAGTTTCCTTGTTCTTCTGACCAAACTCCAGGAAGCAACTCAAACTTCCTTTTCTAGGACGTAGATGTGGTAGCCAGTCTCTCAGATGGTCTCCTGGTATCCATGGCCTCGTGTAGTCTTATTTCACGATGAATCAGGGCTGACTTGTGTGAACAACAGAATACTATAGAAGTATTAGTGTGCTTTTGAGGCTAAAAGCATTGCAGCTTCTTTCCTGTTCTTTTTGACTTCTTGCTCTGGGGAAAGCTAGCTGCATGTCTTGAAGACCCCTGAAGCCCCACAGGGAAGCCCACATGAAGAGGAACTGACTTGCCAGCACCAGTCCCTCAGCTGCGTGAGAACGCCACCTTGGGAGTGGACCCTCCAGCTTTTGACAGGCCTTCCATGTCTGTAACTTCAGCTCACATCTGACTGCAACTTCATAAGTGACGCCAAACCGGAATCCCACCTCACTTAGCATGTGCAGCTATGGTCTTTATACCTGGTCCAGTCTCTCCAGGTTTCTCATTCTTATTTGTTGCCACTTAACTCATGAGAAAACCTACACTCTCCTTGCTCAGTGGTCCAGGTCTCAGAGACATGAGGGTTGGTTCATACCAGGACTGGGGTGTTGGCCCCTACACAGGAGCGTGGGCTTCTGAGCTGTTTTCAAAAGGTTAAGCATGTTTTAAACATACAAAAAGGAAAAAAAAAGCATTTTAAAGCCGTTTTCATTCGTTGTCTTCAGTCTAAAAATAGGGTGACAGAGGGATCGTGGGATAAGCAGCCTGAGCAGGGAAGAGTCGGTTGCCACAGTAACCAATGAGCCATTTCGCTGCATTTGCCTTGACTGCATGATTTCTGGGAGGTCCCCTCCTCTTTTTCTTCTCTTGCGCGTGGGGGTGGGGGTAGGTGGTGAGGGCATTTTTAGATTATATAATATGGAACCAGATTCCTTACTTCCGGAAGTCAATCATTCTTCATGAAAATACTGTTCCATTGTAATCCCCACCCCTCCCCTCCCAAACAGCCTAGGGTCATTGGCTTTGCTGGGGACCTAGAGAAAAGATTATGATCACACCCATCCCTACATTCAGTAGTGACTTTCTTGAACACTTTCCCAATTTTTGACAACCTAGTGTCACAGAAATATTTTCCCCTCAAATCCATCCAGGTCCCCAGATGCCCTAGGCTCCAGCAGCCAGCTGTACCCCCCACCCCTGGCCTGCCAGGAGACCACTGGGACTTTCCTCTGTCCCAGCGACAAGAAAGGCAGCCCTGTGTGCAGGTGGAGCCAGCTGAATCACTATGAAGCTGACCTGGTTCTGCTGCTGTGACCTTTAAAGAGATAGAGAAGAGGGTTAACTCCTCAAATATATATTAACTCTTTCAAAATGCTATCTGGGAATGAGCCTGCAGTGGTTAACCAGAGACCTGCAATAGTAGGGGCAGGGGGGAGAAGGAGATAAGGATGGATAGGGAAATTCAGGAAGGAGTGGAAAGGATGAACATTTATTCAGTGCCTAGTACACGCTAGACACCATGCTGGCTTCTGTAGGTGTGCTATCTCTTACACCTGCACTGGAAGCTCAAAAAAATGCCAGGTGATTCTTAGCCCAGGGTGGTGGGTTCAGGATTCAAACCCAGGTCCATTGGCCTCCAAAGCCAGTGCTCTTTACTCTCTGACATAGGCCCATATCCAGATTCCAAGATCTTTTTCTACCCAGCTCTCCGCCGTCCTCATTCTCCACAAGGCAGCCTTGTGTCCTCCCATGGCATCTCTCCTTGCTTCAGACCTTTCACGACCCCTTTTTATCAAAACGCATCTGCCATCGATCCCATTCATACAGAGCCTAGTAGGTGCCTAGAGAGCTACAATAATCAGCTTTAAATCAAAACGTAAAACTGTTCAATGTATTGAAATGGGTTAAAATAATGCAGGGAAAGCATCATTGTTACTGCTTATTAGGGGAATCAGGTGTGAATGAGAAGCTGAATGAGTGTATTAGGAATCATTTTTTAGTTGCAGTGATCGAAACCCAACCTGAACTCACCTAAACAAAAAAGAATACATTAGCTAAAGTAAATGCGAAGTCAGAAGTGGATTTTCCATAGGGGCTCCGGGGGTTCAACAGCTGCCATCAGAATCCATTCTGTTCCTCGACTCCTGCTTGTCTCTGAGTGGCTTTATCCTTGCCTACCACAGATGGGCTTTCTCAAAATGGGTTAACGTTTGGCAGCTTTCCAACTTCAATGACCTAAGAGGCAAGACTCACTGCTAACTCAAAATTGGAAGATTCCAGAGAAAAAAAGGTTTTTGTTAGCTTGGTTTGGGTCTTATGCTCTCCCTGAACCAGTCTCTTTGGCCACTTGTAATCCCCGATCTATCGTTGGTACTATCATCGATCATGTTGTGTCTCATGGCAGGGAGGTGAATGGTCTGTGATGGGCAGCCACCAGAAGGACATGATTCAAATCACGGAGGATCAGTTCCCCAAAGGCAGGTGGAGTGCCAGCAGAAGGCAGGAAGAACAGGTTCACTCCAGGAGAGTAACTGAAGACAGTCCTGCCTGGACACTCAGAAGAGGACCTGGGGAGAGGAGAGGTAGGCATGGGCATGTGCTTGGTTGACTCCGAGGACAAAGACAAGGTTCTTGTCCTCAGGGAGCTCTGAATTCAGTGCAGGAGGGAGGACTAAGAATGCAAAGAGAAAAAAATGCAGAGTTGCAGGGATCTGTCAAAATGCACATGTACAACCAGAAAAGAATTGAGAGGGGACTGAAAGTGAAAACTGAAAATTGTACCCTATGTCAAAGGAGCCAGCAGCTTACAGAGCATCGTATCTCAAATTGGGTTTGGAGGACTCCAGTGATCCACTGGAAGCTACTATATGCTCCTGAGAAAAAAGAAAAAGGAAAAAAGATGAAAGAAAAGGAAAGGAAAGGACACCGTGGTTATGTTTTGGAAGTTATGGCTTCAATTTAATTAGGTTTTACATTTTTTTGTTTTCTCTATTATATTAATGTTCAGTCCACACTTGTTTGACCATGGAGCCAGCCCTCTTTACTGCAGACTGCTTACTATCGTTCTGAGGTGGACCCACGTCCCGTGGGCCACAGTTTGGAAGATACTGTCATAGAGGCATCCACACAAATCGTGGTGACCATTAGATTATCAGATTCAGAAGGACCTTTAGAAATGTCTGAACACTCTTTTTAAATTAAATTTTTTAATTTAAGAAAGTTGTAGATTCACATGCAGTTACAAGAAATAATACACAGAAATCCTGTGAGTCCCTCACCGAGTTTCCCTTAATGGTAACATCTTGCAAAAACAATGTAAGTAAACTGTGACCATCAGGTTATTGACATCAATGCGGTTAAGATACTGACTATTTTCATAAACACAAGGTCCTTCACACTGTCCTCTTATAGCCATGCTAACTATCCTCTGTCCCACCCCTCTGTAACCCCTGGAAACCATTAATCTGTTCTTTATTTCCATAATGTTGCCATTTCAAGAATGTTATAGATGGAATCGTACAATATATAACCTTTTGGGGTTGTCTATTTTTACTCAGCATTATTCTCTGAAGAATTATGCATAAAAATAGTTAGTTTGTATCTGTTTATTGCTGAGTAGTATTCTGTGGCATGGATATATCACAGTTTGACCATTTATCCATGAAAGGACCTCTTGGTTGTGTCCATTTTGGGCAATTAAAGCTGTAATAAACATTCATGTACAAGTTTTGTGGGAACATAAGTTGTTTTTTTTTATGTAAATACCCAATTGCTTAGGTCATAGGGTACTTGGTTGTTTTAAGTTTTGAGAGTTCTTTATGTTCTAGCTACTAGTCCTCTGTTGGATGTGCAGTTTGAAAATATTTTCTTCCAGTTTAATAGATTGTTTTTTCATCTTATTAACCGGGTCTTTCACAGAGTAAATTTTTAATTCTGATGAAGCCGAATTTATTAGTGTTTTCTACTACAAATTCTAATGCTGTTGTCAAGTGTAAAAACTCTTTGCTTAGGCTTAGGTCCTGAAGATTTTCCCTTATATCGTTTCCTAAAATTTTTATAGTTGTTTTACATGTAGAAGACTGATTCATTTTGAGTTAATTTTTGTATAAGGAGTGAAACTTAAGTCAAGCTTTATTCTTCTTAACCTATGGATGTCTAATTGCTCCAGCACTATTTGTTGAAAAGCTCTTTCCTCCATTGTACTGCTTTTGCACCTTTGTCAAAAATATGCTATGTATATTTGTGTGGGTCTATTTCTGTGTTCTGTTCTCCTGATCTGTGTCTCTGTCTTCTGCCAATACCACATAATCTTGGTTACCACAGCTAGATAATCAATATCAAAATCAGATAAATTGACTTCTCCCACTATTTTGGACTGAATGTGTGCTCACTGCCTTCAAATTCGTATGTCGAGGTCATAATCCCCCAGTGTGTCTATATTTGGAGATAGAGTTAAATGGAGGTCACTAAGGTTAAATGAGGTCATTATGGTGGGGCCCGCTCTGATAGGATTAGTGTCCTCGTAAGAAGAGACAGCAGGGAGTTCTCTCTCTCTGGACACACACCCAGAGGAAGGGCCCTGTGGGCCTGCAGTGAGAAGGCCACTGTCTGCCAGGTGGGAAGAGAGCTGTCACCAGAAAGTGAATCCTGCTAGAAGCGAGATCTTGGACTTTTCAGCCTCCAGAACAGAGATGTCAAACTGATTTTCACTGGGGGCCACATCAACCTTGCAGTTGCCTTCAAAGGGCTGAATGTAATTTTAGGACTTTGTAAACGTAACTACTCCTTAACAGTTAAGCAAGAGCTCAGCACTGTCGCCAGGGACAAACAAGGTGTTGGCTGGATAAAACAAGGTGGAGGGCTGGATTTGGCCCACAGGCCTTGGGTTTGCCACCTGTGATCTAGAACCACTAGAAAATAAATATCTGTTATTTACAGAACCGAACATGTGGTATTTTGTTATAGCAGCCCTAGCAGACTAATACATTAATTTAAAAAAAACTTAAATACATTAATTTTTAAGTCAAATCTGTTTTAATGATTGTCATTTCTGTGCCTTTTCATATATGTTTTAGAATAATTTATAACTACACAAAGGATCTTTCTGGGATTTTGATATTTACCTTAAATTTTTATATTAATTGGGGGAGAATTAACATCTTTACCATGTTGAGTCTTTCCCCCCCCCATGTTGAGTCTTTCTATCCAAGAACAGAATGTATCTCCCCAGGTCTTTGATTGCTCGCGTCAGTGTTTTCCAGTGTTCGGCACACAAGCCCTGTACATGTGTTATTAGATATACACCTATTTAGTTCATGATGGATATTGGTTTTTAGTTTTCTTCTTTTCCATTGCCTTTTTCTGGCTTTGGTATCAGGCTCATACTAGCCTCAAAAAATGAAAAGTGTTTCCTTCTCTTGTATTTTCTGGAAAAGGTTGTATGGAATTGGTGTTAATTTTTCTTTAAATGTGTGCTAAATTTTCAAGTGAACCATCTTCATTTTGGGGAATTTTAAAAAAATTGTGTATTCAAATTTTGTAAGGATTAAAAGGCGATTCACACCATTTATTTTATTTTTGAGTGAGCTGTGGTAGTTGTGTTTTTTTCTTAAAGGAATTGGTCCATTTCAACTAAGTTGTCAAATGTATGTGTGTAGAGTTTTTTGCAGTATTCCCTTGTTATCCTTTTGATGTCTGCAGAGCCTGTAGTAATAGCCTTGGTTTCCTTCCTGATCCTGGTAATTTATATCTTCTCTCTTCTTCTCTTTGTCAGTATTGCTTAAGGTTTGTCAATTTTATTGATTTAAACAAGAAAAAGTCTTTTTTCATTGATTTCTTTGTTTTCAATTTCATTGATTTCTGCTTTTGTCTTTATTATCCCCTTTTTTCTACTTGCTTTGAGTTTATTTTGCTGTTTATTTTGCTCTTTATTTTCTTAGTTCTTAAGGTGAGAGTTTTGATGATTGATTTGACACTTCTCTTTCCTGATATATATTTAATGCTATAAATTTCTCTCTAGCATCCTGTGTCAGCTGTGTCCCATAAATTTTCATGCATTCTATTTTTATTTTCATTCAGTTCAATGTATTTTTTAAATTTTCCTTGAGATTTCTTCTCTTTTTAAGTATATTTTATTGATTATTCTATTACAGTTGTCCCATTTTTTTCTCTCCTTTATCCCCTCCACCTTGCACTCCTCCACCCTCCAGCATTCCCCCACCCTCCCCCATGGCCATGTGTCATACATATAAATTCTTTAGCTTCTCCATTTCCTATAATATTCTTAACCTTCCCCTGTCTGTTTTATGTCTACCAATTATGCTTCTTATTCCCTGTACCTTTTCTCTCATTCTCCCCCTACCCCTCTCTGATGATAACCCTCCATGTGATCTCCATTTCTGTGAATCTCTCCCTGTCGTAGTTGTTTGCTTAGTTCATTTTTCTTTTCTTTTTTTTTAGGTTCAGTTTTTAATAGTTGTGAGTTTATTGTCATTTTACTGTTCATGTTTTTGAATCTTCTTTTTCTTAGATAAGTTTCTTTAACATTTCATATAATAATGGTTTGGTGACAATGAACTCCTTTAACTTGACCTTATCTGGAAAGCACTTTATCTGCCCTTCCATTCTAGATGATAGCTTTGCTGGACAGAGTCATCTTGGATGTAGGTCCTTGCTTTTCATGATTTTGAATACTTCTTTCTAGCCCCTTTTTGCCTGTGAGGTTTCTTTTGAGAAATCAGCTGATAGTCTTATGGGAACTCCTTTTAAGTAACTGTTTCCTTTCCTCTTGCTGCTTTTAAGATTTTCTCCTTATTTTTAATATTTGGTAGTGTAATTATGATGTGCCTTGGTGTATACTTCATTGGGTCCAGCTTCTTTGGGACTCTCTGAGGTTCCTGTACTACCTGGAAGTCAATTCCTTTGCCAGATTGGGGAAATTCTTCTTCATTATTTGTTCAAATAAGTCTTTAATTTGTTGCTCTTCCTCTTCTCCTTCTGGCACCCCTATGATTCAGATGATGGAACATATAAAGTTGTCCCAGAGGTTCCTATGTCTCTCCTGTTTTTTGTTTTTTGAATTCTTGTTTCTTCATTCTGTTCCAGTTGAATGTCTATTTCTTCCTTTGTTTCAAATTGTTGATTTGAGTCCCAGTTTCCTTCCCTTCACTGTTGGTTCCCTGCATATTTTTCTTTATTACACTTTGTATAGCCTTCACTTCTTCCTTTATTTTGTGGTGATACTCAGTTATTTCTGTGAGCATCCTGATTACCAGTGTTTTGAATTCTGCATCCGATAGGTTGGCTTTCTCTTTGTCACTTAGTTCTTTTTCTGGAGTTTTGATGTGTTCTTTCATTTGGGCCATATTTCTTTGTTTTGGTGCACCTGTTATGTAGTAAGGGGCAGAGCCTTAGTTATTTGCCAGGTCGGAGCCACCTATTTCACTGAGTTGTGGTGCTGTAGGTGTTAGAGGGGTCAGAGAGGGAACAATGCCATTTGCTCGGCTCTCACCCTGCTTTTAGTCATTCCCCCACTTAAGCAGATTGTACCTTTTCAGGTGCTGATTCCTGGGTGCATGGGCTTGTGTAAGTTCTAGGATCCCGTGGACCTCTCCAGTGGGCTTTCCTATGAGACTGGGAGTTCCTCCCACTTCTGCAACCCCCACAGGTTTTACAGTCAGAGGTTTTGAGGCTTTAGTTTCCCGCACTGGAACCCTGGATTGCACAGTCTGTCTCACTTCTCTGTTGTTCTACCCAACTTACAGGTGAATGTGACACTGCCCAGTCCACCAGCTGCTGCCTTGTCCTATGTCCTCACCACCCTGGCTTCCCATCTCCACCCCTCCTGCCGGTCTGGATGAATGTTTCTTTAACTTCTTGGTTGTCTGCCTTCCATACAGGTCAATTTTCTGGAAGTTCTGGTTGTTTTTGGTTTTTAAATTTGTTGTTATCCTTTTTTTAGTTGTGCGAGGAGTGAAGTGTATCTATCTACGCCTCCATCTTGGCCTGGAGCTGTGAAAATTGAGTGTATCATTTGAGTTCTAAGTGTTTAAAATTTTTTATCTTTCTAGTTTTGATCCACTATGATCAGAGACAAGAACACACTCTCAATTCAATTCTTTTAAATTAACTGAGGTTTATTTTATGGGCCAGGATTTGTTCCACCTTAGTATGTTGTCAGTGGTCACTTAAAAATAATCTATATTCTGCTGTTTGATGGAGCATTCCATCAATATTTATTGAGGTTGATGATGTTATTGAATTTTATATCCTTGCTAATTTTGGTATAATTGTTCTATCAATTGTTGAGAGAGAGAAAGAGAAATGTTAAAGTCTCCAACTGAATTTGGATTTGTCTGTTTCTCTTTTCAGTTCTGTCAGTTTTTGCTTCATGCATTTTCCAGTTCTGTTATTTTGTGCATAAGTATTTAGGATTACAATGTCTTGATAGATTGACCCATTTTTCATTATGTAATATCTCTCACTATCTTTTAGTTTTCTTTGCTTTAAAGTTTACCTGATGTTCACAGAGGCACTCCTTCTTTCCTCTGAGTAATGTTTTCACGGTACCTCTTTTTCCATCCTTTTACTTCTACCTGTTTATATAATTTTTATTTCAAAGTAAATGACAGAAAATTGTACTTGAACAACAATTAAATAAAAAAAATTAGTTTCTTTTAGACAGCATAGAGTTACTGTACCTTTTCTCTCATTCTCCCCCTACCCCTCTCTGATGATAACCCTCCATGTGATCTCCATTTCTGTGAATCTCTCCCTGTTGTAGTTGTTTGCGTAGAATTATATTATGTTTTTTACATCTACTCTGCTAATCTTTCATCTTTTAATTGGTGTATTTAGATCACTTAAATTTAAAATAATTATTGATAAACTTGCCCTGGTTAGTGTGGCTCAGTTGGCTGGAGTATTGTCCCATAACCAAAAGGTTGCATGTTCGATTCCTAGTCAGGACGCATACCTAGGTTGCAGGTTTGATCCTTGGTTCAGACGTATATGGGAAGCAACAAATTGATGCTTCTCTCTTGCAGAGATGTTATTCTCTGATTTCCTTGCTCCTTTCCTCTCTCTCTAAAAAGCAATGAAAAAATGTCCTCTGATTAGGATTAAAAAATTATTGGTAAATTAGGCCATAATGTACCATTTTATGCTTTTGTGTGTGTTTTTTGTTTTTGTTTCTCTGTTTCATTTTTTCTGCCTTCCTATAGATTAAATTTTTGTTTTAGAATTTCAGCTTGATTTATTTATAATGTTTATTGAGTATATCTCTTCGCATTTTAAATGGTTGCTCTAAGTATTACATTGTACGTAAATTCTACTTATCGCAGTCTACTAGTATCATCATATTATCTGTTTGAGAGAAGTGTTTTTTTTACTTCCTTTTTGCTTTGTTTACTTTTCCCATTTACAATATTAATTTCTTAAGTGTTTTCTCTACATACATTTAAAACCATATCAGGCCATGTTATAATTTTTGCTTCAATTATCAAACACAATTTGTAAAGCTCAAAAGAAGAAAGTTTATTGTATTGACCCATTTTTTCTCACTGTGTTATTTCTTCCTTCCTGATGTTCCCAGGTTTATGTCTTTAATAGTTTTCATTCTTTTAAAATAACTTCTTTTAGGATATATCTGCTAGCAACAAATTCTTTTAGTCTTCCTTCATCCAAGAATATCTTGGTTTCACAAGTGGGAGTTGTTTGCTACCTTCTGGTAGGGATGAATGTGCTGGGTCCCTCCTTGGTCTTCTCTGATGCCATCTCAGTCAGGATGTTGGGCCATTTCATTATAACCTGTAGAGGGTGGAAGTCTAGGTGTCTCGCTTGGCTTTTACTAACATGGTTGGGAAGTAGCCACAGTGTTTTCTGTAGTGTTCTATGAGCTTCCTGCACCTGTGGCTTGATGTCTGACATTAACTTGGGAAAGTTCAGTTATTATTGCTACAAATGTTTCTTCCATTCCTTTTTCTCTTTCTTTCTTTTCCTGGTATTCCCATTATCTGTACGTTAAACCTTTTATAGTTGTCCTGTAGTTCTTGAATATTTTTTTCTATTTTGTGATTTCCAGTCTTTCTTCATTTACTTTTTCATTTTATTTTATTTTTAAGTATATTTTATTGATTATGCTATTACAGTTTTCCCACTGTTTCCCCCTTATCCCCCTGCACCCCCAACCCTCCAGCTCCCCCCCCCTCAGTTCATGTCCATGGGTTCTACATATAAGTTCTTTGAGTTGTTTCCTATACCATTTTTGACCTCTCCCTATCTATTTAATGCCTACTAATTATGCTTCTTCTTCCCTGTACCTTTCCTCCCTTATTCCTCCCTTCTCCCTCCCCACTGAAAACCCTCCATGTGATGTCCATTCCTCTGATCCTGTTCTTATTTGCTTAGTTTTTGTTTTTGTTGCTTTTCTTTTCTTTTTTTAGGTTCATTTGTTGATAGTTGTGAGTTTGTTGTCATTTTACTGCTCATATTTTTTATCTTATTTTTCTTAGCTAAGTCCCTTTAACATTTCATATAATAAGGGCTTGGTGATAATGAACTCCTTTAACTTGACCTTATCTGGGAAGCACTTTATCTGCCCTTCCATTCTAAATGATAGCTTTGTTGGATAGAGTATTCTTGGATGTAGATCCTTGCCTTTCATGACTTCAAATACTTTTTTCCAGTCCCTTTTTGCCTGTGAGGTTTCTTTTGAGAAATCAGCTGATAGCCTTATGGACACTTCTTTGTAGGTAACTCTTTCCTTTCCTCTTGCTGTTTTTAAGATTTTCTCTTTGTCTTTAACCTTGGGTAACTTAATGATGATGTGCCTTGGTGTGTTTCGTCTTGGGTCCAGTTTCTTTGGGACTCTCTGAGCTTCCTGGACTTCCTGGAAATCTATTTGCTTCACCAGATTGGGGAAGTTTTCCTTCATTATTTGTTCAAGTAGGTTTTCAATTTCTTGGTCTTCCTCTTCTCCTTCTGGCACCCCTATAATTTGGATATTGGAATGTTTCAAGTTGTCCCAGAGGTTCAAAAGTCTGTCTTCATTTTTTTTGAATTGTTTCTTCATTCTGTTCTGGTTGGATGTTTATTTCTTCCTTTTATCCCAAATTGTTGATTTGAGTCCTAGATTCCTTCCTGTCACTGTTGGTTCCCTGAATATTTTGCTTTATTTCATTTTGGGTATCTTTCATTTGTTCTTTCATTTTTTGACCAACCTGAATCAGTTCTGTGAGGATTTTGATTACCAGGACTTTAAATTCTCCTTCAGATAGGTTGCTATCTCCTCCTCACTTAGCTCTCTTTCTGAGGTTTTGCTTTTTTCTTTCATGTTGGCCCTATTTCTTTGTTTGGGGCTCCTGTCAAGTTATAAAGGGGCAGGGCCTTAGGTATTCACCTGGGCAGGGTAATCCTCCTTGCTGAGCTGCCCACTGCCTGTGGGGGAGGGCCAAAGAGGGAACTTTGCAGCTTGCCCACTCATCTCTAGCCTACTTTCCAATGAACTCTCATGTGAGACTGGGAGTTTCTCCCACCGAGGCAACCATCATAGTCCACAGCTAGCTCTGAGTCTCAGTTTCCCTTTAAGTCAGCCCCGCCCACCTGTGTAGACTGCCACCTTGCCTGCAGCCAGCCCCATCCCCACGTTACCACCTCAGCTCAGGTTCTCTCCATCCACTGTCTTACTGGTCTGGTTGTTGTGTTTGACTGTTTCTTTAATTCTGTGGTTGTCAGAGTTCCATGCAGTTTGATTTTCTGGCACTTCTGGTTGTTTATTGATTTTAGATTGGTTGTTTTCCACCTTTTGGTTGTTCAAGGAAGTGAAGGGTTTCTACCTAGGCCTCCATCTTGGCCAGAACTTACTTTACCATTTTAGAAGTTTCTATTAACACAGCATCAAGCTCAGAGATTCTTTTCTCATCCATGTCTAGTCTACTAATCAATCCATCAAAAGCATTCTTCATTTCTGGTACAGTACTTTGTTTTTACTTTTATTCTATTTTTATTTTGTCTTTTATTTTTTATTGTATTTTTTCCATTACCATTTATCCCCCTTACAACCCTCCCCCCTGCAATCACCACACTGTTGTTTATTACCATGAGTCCCTTTATCTTTTTGCTCAGTCTCTCCACCCCCTAACTTCCCTCCCCCCATAGCTGTATACCTGCTTGCTACACATGAGTCTGTCTCTCTTTTGCTTGTTAGTTCAGTTTGTTCATTAGATTCCACATATGAGTGAAATCATATGGTATTTGTGTTTCTCCAACTGGCTTATTTCACTTAGTATAATGTTCTCCAGGTCCATTACTTTTTTTTTTGCTGTCACAAAAGGTAAACTTTTCCTTTTTAAAAGGCTGAGTAGTATTCCATTGTGTAAATGTCCCATAATTGTTTTATCCACTCATCGACTGATGGCCATTTGGGATGCTTTCATATCTTGGCGATTGGAAATAATGCTGCAATGAACATAGGGGTGCTTGTGTCTTTTGAATTAGTGTTTTAGGTTTCTTTAGGTATATTCCCAGACATGGGACCTCTGGGTCAAAAGGAAGTTTTGTTTTTAATTTTTTGAGTTATCTCCATATTGCTTTCCATAGAGGCTGTACCAGTCTGCATTCCCAAAAACTGGTGCAGTATTTTTTAAATTGATTTTGAGAGAGAGAGGAAGAGGGGAGAGAGGGGGGGGATTTATTGTTCCATTTATTGATGAATAAATGGGTTGGTTCTTATATGTGACCTGACTGAGGATTCAACCTGTAACCTGCAACCTTGGCATATTGGGAGAGCACTTTAACCAACTGAGCTACCTGGCTAGGGCTGGTACAGTATTTTTTATTTCTTACTTAAAAATTTGTATTTGTTAGAATTTCCATTTCTATGTCTATCTGTTCTTGCATGTTGTCTCTCTTATCCACTATAGCCTTAGCATATTAATCATAGCTGTTTTAAATATCTTGTCTGATTATTCCAACATTGCTGCCATATTGGTCTTGTTCTGATGTTTCCTCTGTCTTTTCAGATTGTGCTTCTGCATTGTAGTATCTTTTGCAGTTTATTCTTGATAGGTGGACATGACATACTGAGTAAGAGGAACTGCAGTAAATAGACCTAAGATATGGGGAGCTGGGAAGTGTTCTCTAGTCCTATGATTATGTCTCAGTGTTTTAGGGTTCCTATGCCCTTGAACTGTGAACTTCACCAGTGCTTCTCAGCTCTTTCCCCCCACCTCCCTTCCAAGGTGGGACAGAATGGCTAGAGTGGGATAGAGTTGGGTATTTCCCATCTTCGAGATTGGTTAGGGTCTGATAAAACCCTAGCAGGTTAAATGATTTGTCCTGGATGCAGGCCTTGTCAAAAACAGAATCTTTAGTAGTGTTCTCCCTCTGTCAGAAGTACAAGGGGAAGAGAAATATTTTCCCCCAATATTTACTGCAAGAATTTGGTAGAACTCCTGGAGGTAAAACTCCAATTTAGGGGCTCCCCATGACTAGTCCTCCTGGTATTTTTAACTCTAAGACTTGTCCACACTGAGCCTCTAGGAAATTGTCAATTGTGATTGACAATTTGTTGTGATTCTTTGAATTTACCTGTCTATCTCTTGAAGTTCGGGAGCGGCAATTTGCCCTGTCACCTTACTCCTCTGATGGATATAAAAAGAATGGTTGATTTTTCAGTTTGTTCAGTGTTTTGCTTGTGGTTAGAATATAGTAATGACTTCCAAGCCCCTTACACGCTGAACCAGAAACCAGAACTCCAGACTCACATGTGCAGCTGCCTCCCACCATCACCACTCCCATATCCTAAACATCAGTGAGTCTTGTGAGTTCTACCACCAACACACAGCTGAATCTATCTACTTCTTTCCCATTTTGACTGTTATCTAACCCAGCTTTATCTTTTGCCTGAACAACTTCAATAGCTTTCTATATCATTGCTTGGCTGTTCTATTCTGGTATGCCTACAATCAATTCTCCTTTGGCAATTTGAGTGATCTTTAAAATGAAAGCCAAATATAACTCCCCTTTAGAACTTACCAAGGCTTCCCATTGTGCTTAGAATAAAATGCATTTTCAAATAATGTTCTGTAAGGCCCTATATGATACAGCCCTGCCTGCTTCTCTTAATTCATCTCTACTTCCTCAGCCACTTTATTCTAGTGTAGACCTTTCATTTGACTTTTGATGTGTGTCTTAGTTAGCTTGGGATGCCATAAAACATCACCATTGACTGGGTAACTTAAACAACACACATTTATTTCTCACAGTTACGGAGGCTTGAAGTACAAGATCAGGGTGCCAGCATGGTAGGTTCTGCAGAAGGCCCTTCTCCTGACTTCCAGAGTCTGTCTTCTCATTGCATCCTCATGTGGTGGAGAGAGACAGAGCTAGCTCTCTGGCCTCTTCTTAGAATGTCACTGATCCCATTCATAAAGTCTCCATCTTCATGACATAATTGTCTCTGAAAGGGCACACCTCTGAATGCCATTATATTGGGATTAGATTTCAACATATGAATTTTGGAGAGGCACAAACATTTACTCCATAACAATGCACTAAGACCATATCAGCCTTAAGGCCTTAACATGAACTCTTCCTACTGCTTGAAATGCTCTTCCCCAGTTCTTTACCTGGCTGGTGCTGTCTTGTCACCCAGATCTGTTTCATTTGTACATCTTCAGTGTGATGGTTAGTTTATGTGTCAAATTGGCTAGGCTACAGAGCCAAGCTAGTCAGTCAAACACTAATATAGGTGTTGCTGTGAAGGTATTTTGTAGATAGAGTTAATATTTATATGTAGGGGACCGGTTTGTTTCAGCCTGGCAAATGTGACTCAGCTCTATGTGGAAAACCTACAGAAGCCAAGTGGTGGGCAGGAGCCAGACCTTCAAGCTGAGTTTTCCCATGGGAATCAGGCCTAGAAAATGCGTACAGACTGTTATGGCTTGCTCTTGCTAAAACTCCATCACCCTGGTCTAAAACAACAAATGGGTATTGTCTATCTTCAAGGTAATTTCCAAAGCCTGTGTGAATTCACCCAAGGACAGAGCTAATCAGCTCACCGCCATTCCCCTCTGCATGTTATTTTCATTTCCTTGATTGTACCTAAAATGTAGACAATAATATTCTATGTAATAGGTAGTAAATCTTTCTCTGATGTAAGACCTGAGAAAAACAATAAAAGCCTGTCTAGGCAAGGGTTGGGGCGCTCTCCTCTGGAGGGAGTGGCCGAGGCAATCATAGGCACTCTCCCCTTGAGAGAGTAGCTGTGCCGTTCCCTTTTTCTCCACAGGGTTGCTGTCGTCTGTGTATTTATTCTCATCTTCAGCCACAACAAAGCAGAACTCTGCTGGCCGGAGTTTGCCACATTTGTAATAGTTGAATTTAATTGAAGGAGATTTCCCTTAATAATGTCATGGGCCTCATCTAATCAGTTGAAAGACCTTAAAACAAAACTGAGGTTTTCCTCAAAAAGAAGGAATTCTGCCTCAAGACTGCAGCATCAGCCCTACAGCGAGCACCCCCAGCTGCATCGACTTGCCCTACAGATTTTGGACTTGCCAGCCCCCATAACCACATAAGGCAATTCCGTGAAGTAAATCAATAAATCTGTGTGTGCGTGCACACTCTATCTGGTCTGTTTCTTTGCTGTCTCCTTGGAGAACTCTGACCTTTACACTTGGTGACAAGTCATCGAACCTGTTTCTTTCGATTAGCTCTTCCCTATGTCACCCTTTAGTGTGTAGCCCTGTTTTTGTGTTTTTTGTATTACTCATCTGTCTGCAAATTGCTCTTGGGCATTTGTTTATTTATTTATTAACTGTCTCTTGCATTTCCTTAAAGGAAAGAGGAAACAGTGGTACTTCATCTGCTTCATTCACCTTCTGCACCAGCAGCTAGACGAGTGCCCAGCATCCACCTCAACAAATATTGTTGATGAACAGATGAGTGTTGCCCTGGCTTCTTCACCACCAGGCGCAGTCCCTTTTTCCAGTCCCAATCCAGTACCAACCTAGAGAGGTGTATTCTTGACCATCCAGGTAGAACAGGATGTGAAAACTCCACTAACGTCTCTTTTACCAGAGGCCTAAAAAAGTATGTTGATAACAGGCTTGAAAACATAATAGGTCGAAAGTATCTCTATATTCTAACATGAAGTATTCAGCCACCTAATTAGGGGTTTAGAAACTGGTATTCTACACCTGAAGAGCCCACCCACACACCTTCAAAGGAAACACGATGGATCTGTCTGCCTCCTTGTCTATGAAACATGAAGGCAAGTAGATGTGGCTGGGGGCGCTCGCTGGGCATGGGGAGCAAGGAGAAGTGGCTTATGAGGGGCTTGCTGGAAGAGGGAAGCAGGGTTTCTGTGAATCATATGCATGCCAGGTATGGGCTTGCCGAGAGGGAAAGCTGCCTGGGGTTTTTCCTTTGTACTACCTGAGAGGGCTCCCTGCAAAAGACAGGAAACTACAGCAGAAAGTGTACCATCAGGTGTCCAGTTGCTGAGGGAGGCAGTGTTAGTGGCTCATCTAAGGAGATTCATTGCTTGCTTCAAAGGAACTGCAGATAAGCCATTTCTAGTGGTGTGTGGGAGCATCTCTGATGTGCTTGTGAGAATGCCGTGAGAGGAAATGTCTTAAACACCTGCCAGTCCCAGAGAGCAGCCAGGCCAGCTTCCAGCGCTGTCAGTCCAATTAGGCCTTCCCTGTGCGTGGTGCCACTGGCTAGGCCAGCTCTGCCCACAGACTAACCCCTAAACCTCAACAGCTTAACCCAGTCATGGTTTCATTTGTGTTCACACAAAACCTAAGTAGCTGAGGGGGCCTTCCTGTGTCCCACTGCAGGGGGACAAAGGGATGGAGGAGGTACGCAGACACTTAACTGCCTTGATCCAGAAGAGACTTGTCATTTTCACTGACTGTTCACTGGCCAGAATAAATCATACGAGTTAAACTTAACTGTAAGAGAGCCTGGAACAGAAGGAGAGGAGAGCGTGGAATATTTGATGAGCATAACCTCTGCCCTGCTGTTCTCCCCCTTTCCTCCCACTCCCTACCCTGCAACCTGGATGTAGGACCAATATTCAGTCTGAACACACCAGTGTAGCTATACTGGTTGTTAAATTCTTTTAAATCTAGGTGATGTATATAAAGTGGTCTTTGTATTATTTTTTCTTCTTGTATGTATTCTTGAAACATAGACTTTTGACAATCAACAGGACTAGGTTTTAAAAATTGTTTACTGAGCACTTATTATGTCCTAAGGCTTTTACAAATATTTTCATTTTAAAACTTCACAAACCTGTGAAGTGGCACTCTTAGTATCCACACTTCATAGATGAAAGCAATAAGGCACAGAAAGACTGGCTTAGCCAACAACACAGATCTAGTAAATGTCAAATTAATTATAATTGCCCATTAGTTGTTTGTCAATGAGAAGAGGAACATTTGGGGTGGAGTGATCATTCTTTATTCATTTTAGTACCTCTAGCATCCTGCCCAGGGCTTGATACAAAATAAGTATGTAATAAATGTTAGCAATAGTCACTTCAATTACTGAAACGGCAAAGAATATGACTTGAAGTGATTTAAGAGACTGAAGACATTTTACGTATTTGGGTGAGATTGGAAAAGCCATGGATATGACCTAGACTTGCCCACAGGGCAGGAAGAACTAGGTCCCACTAATTCAATCAGAGTTGGGGCTGATAGGATATGCTTGTATCCCTCATGTGCCCCATGCAGGTGACACGCACCTGGGAGATAATCTTGTAGGACTCAGTTTAAATGCCATCTTCTTACAGGGACCTTTCCTGAGCACTGGGCCTCAAGCAAGTCCCTACTTTTAGCTTCAGACCCCTTACTAGTCGTCCTTTATAGCTCCTACCACAACTTGCAATTTTTCATTTACTTAAAAAAATCTCCATGAGGCAGGAACCTTGTCTGTTTTGTTCACTGTTTTATCCCCAACCATAAGAGTGAATCACACATACTATGAGCTCGAGAATATTTGTTCAGTGAATAAATGGACAAATGAATGAGGACTAGGCCTTATGTCACCCCCTGTCCTATACCCCAGAACCTGCTAAGAATGGCTTGGATTTAGCAGAGTTGTGCATTTGTACTACTCAGTAGGTGGAACTGAGGGAGGGAAAGTGGCAGGGAAGCATCTCACCCCCATGCTGGCAGAAAGATGTCAGTACTCAAGTGGACAGTTTTCATGGTGCTGTTTGTCCAATGCAAGGCTACGCTGCAGCTACATTGATGGATTTTTTTACGTGAATGTGGTGTGGAGGAGAGAGTCTAACCCAGGAATTATTATCAATTGTAGTGTGCTTCTGTGGGAAAATGCATTCTGAGTTTAAAACCACAGACCTTAAACAGCATCTTGAAAACAGCTAATTTATAAAGTTAGGGCATGTCTATACATGCTATTAATCTCTCATTAGGAACTCAAAAATTATTCACATGCTAGACAACGTTGGCATTTGGGAAATACAAAATAAAAGGCATATTTTACTACCTCACCGAATGCACAGTCTAGAGGAGAGGAAGGATTAGATTGCCATCTCTCTCCTGAAAAATTGAAAAGAAATTACTTCTTACCCACAACTTTATGTAATTCCATTTTAGGGAGCCCCAGACATCAATATAATGGTAATTTAGAGTTATTCTTAATGTGTTATGTTTTTCTTTTATAAAAACCAAAATGTACATAATGTAATGAGGAAGAAGCATGTCATTTAAACAAAATTTGGCTTCTTATTTTAAAATAATTCCCGTTTTTTTCTCCCTTCTAATATCTGTATAAATTTGGTTAGGTGTTCTGTCTCTTCCACAGCTTGTAACCTGACAAAATACTTGGTGCACTTGACCTTGTGTTACAGTTGGCAGGTTACCCGTCTGTCTTCCCTCATAGATTGTGCATTTCTGTGCTTCAGAACAATAGCTCACTGATCTTCGTGGCCCTGCATCCCACATGTCTTTCTTATGCTTGACCCATGGTAGACATTCACTCATCATTAATTAAAACATGCAGACTATATTTGCTTTCCCCCCAAGACACCTTTGGACACTTTGTGATTCTTATTATTATTGTGAAAGAAGGAAAATGTGTCCTATGTGCCCTCTGGCTATTATCGAAGGTAGCAGTTGTCACCAGAATACATGATGCTCCCAGGCCTTTTCTTTGAGAAGCTGCTGGTAATTTAATGTATAATTATAGTAAAAAATCACATACAGTTCTGTACAAGGGATAATTTACTTTCAACTTTTTAGGATAGGGTGGGAAACTAAACCAAGGGGCTCATTTTTAGTAACAAGAGTGGAGACACCATCTTTGTTATTCTAGGCAATGTTAGAAAGTGGGGAAATGGCATAATTTGTAGACATTTTTCATGTATTTTTATTCTTTTAATTTGCTTTAAGTTAAGAGGTTACTTTTCTGATTGTTCTCAAATGTGGTTGCAGATCTACTTTGTGTTCTGAAGTTACCTGTTCGTTGACTACCAGGACACCTTCCCAGAGCTCCTGTCCCCGCCTCTCATCGTGAGAGTCTGTGTCAGTTAACTCCTGCCCCAGTAACAAACTACCCCAAACTCAGTGGCTTCAAATAATGGTCACCACTTAGCTCATGATGAGTCCATGAGGTTAGAGTCTGTGTGTGTGGGCAGTTCTGCTGATCTCAGCTGGTTCCCCTCACCCGACTGGTAACTGAGGCAAATGGCCCACGAGGCTGTCCTGCTGCAGCAGGTTAGCCTCGCTATGTTCTTGCGCCAACTGCCGAAGCATAAGAGCACAACCACTTTCTCATGGTTATGACTATGTCAAGTCTGCTAACAGCTCATTAGCCCAAGCAAGTCACATGGCTAAAACTCTGAGAAATGCAAAGTCATCTGGCAAAGTGGCACAGATGGAATATCTTTTCATTTATTTAAGCCTTCTTTAAATTTGTAGTTTCCAGTGTGCAAGATTTGTGTTTCTTTGTTAAGTTTATTCCTAAGTATTTTATTCTTTAATGCTATTGTAAATTCATTTTTCTTAAACTTCCAGAGTGTTTATAACTACTTTATAGACATATAATATATTTTTGTATATTGATCTGGTATCCTGCAACCTTGCTGATCTTGCAAGGTTTTTACTTAAATTTTTTTAGCTTTTTCTGAAAACCAATTTTTGGCTTTGTAGATTCGTTATTATACATTTTAAATTTATTTAATCAATTTCCTATCTTGTACTATTTCTTCTCTTCAGCTGTTTTCAGCTATAAATTACAGCTGTTTTTCTAATTCTTGCAATGGGTACTTAGATAATTGAATTTCATACATATATTTAAAGCTATGAATATCTCTGAAAGCATGATTTAGCTGCATCTTACAAATTGCAAGTATAACACTTAAATTGTTATTTATTCAAATATCTATTATGACATTTTCACACATATCTTACTTATAGTATATTTCTTAATTTCCAAAGACATGCTTTCCAAAGATCTTTAGCACTCTTCCTATTGTTTACTTATAGTTTAATTGCACTGTGATACTGGACATATTTTATACCATATTTTGAGACCTGTTATTTTTTGTGTCCTAGTTTATAACCTATTTTTTATAAATGTTTTATGCACAGCTGTAAGGAATATGTCCTTTATAGTTGTTGAGTGCAGTGTTCTGTATATCTAGTATATCACATTTATTAATTGTGTTACTTAAATCTTCTGTGCTTAATATTTTTTTTCCTCCACTTAATCAATCAGTAAATGAAAGAGGTTGCTAACGTCACATAAAGTGATTGTGGATTTGTGTATTTCTCCTTAGAGACATATCACTTTTAGCTTTATATATTTGGAGGATTTGTTATCAGATGCATACACATTTAACATTTTACTTTTCTTTTTTTAAAATTTGTTTTTATTTATTTTTTAGAGAGAGGGGAATGGAGGGAGAAAGAGAGGAAGAGAAACATCGATGTGAGAGAAAAACATCCATCAGCTGTCTCTTGTACATGCCCTGACTGGGGACCAAACCTGTAAACCAGGCATGTGCCCTGACTGGGAATTGAACTGGTAACTTTTTGCTTTGTGGGATGATGCCGAAACGAGCCAAACTGCTTGGGGCTAAAATTTTTATTTTCTTAATGAATTAAATATTTTAACATTATGAAAGTTGCCTCTCTAATCTGGAATAATACTTTTTACATATTGTCTATTTTGATATTAATATAGTTACAATGACTTTCTTTTGGCTAGTGTTTGTGTAGCATATTTATTTTGGGTCCCTTTATTTTAAACCTTTTAATTCTGTTTCAGTTATCTGCTGATACATAATAAACCACTCCAAAACTTAGTGGCTTAAAACGACAATGTACCATCATCTTTCACAGTTCTGTGGGTTTATGTGGCTCAGCTCAGGAGCTCTCATTCGGGAAGGGGAATTCCTCATGCACATGAAGTCACATGGTAGCTATTGCTGGAATCATGTGAGAACTGGATTTGGCTGGATGTCCAAAATATTTTTCTTCTTCACTTCTTTGACATCTCAGCTTGAATGGCTGAAGTAGCTGAGAGATGATCGGTCATCTTTTTCCACAGGACCTCTTTACATGGCTTTCTCAGGATTCCTCACAGCATGTCACCTCAGAGTAGTTTAAATTCTTGCATGGTAGCTGGCTTCCTTCAGGTGCATATTCTAAGAGACTAATGCAGAAACTACATACTTCTTGTGATGTGGCTATGGAAGTCATGTAACACCACTTTGTCATATTCTATTAATTCAGCATGAGTTAGAGGGCTGGCTCAGGTTCAAGGAGGAAGGGGATACACAGAAGTGTAGCCAATGGGAGGTGCAATTCACTAGAAGGCTATTTTTGAAAACCTAGTTACCACAATTTGCTTTCTGGCCTGCACTTGTTTTTATCCCCTCTACTGAGGTCTCTGAAGTCTCATTCCATTGTCACACTAAGTTCTGTCTCTAAAGTCTAGGATCTTATCATCTGAATTATGTTCATGTACAGATGAGGCTTGTTGGGTACTTTTAATTTGCTTTAAGTTTACAGTTTTAAAAAAATCTATAGTTCTGAAAGCATGGTAATTATTTAATTTAATTTAATTTAATTTAATTTAATTTTTGAAAGCATGGTAATTTTAGCATATTTGGTCTTCTTATATGTTGACTATCCTTCCCCAGAGCATTGTTCCAAGAAATTAAGAAATTAAGGTACATAGTACAAGGCACCTTTTGACCAATCATTGAAAGTCATGAGGCATCATTTATGTTACATTTCCTTGATCCAAAGCAAACCACAAATTTATCCCAGATTCAAAGGAAAGGGAACACAAAAGGCCTTAATACTGGGAGGTAGGAATCATTGAGGGGGGATATTTTTGGTGGCTAGTTATCACATAACCTTATAACTTATACATGTTGTTTGTAAGTATCATACAGGAACAAGTATAAAGGACCCATGGACAAAAACTGGGGCGGGGGGAGTGAAAACAGGAGGGAGGTGGGGAGGAATGAGGGGTGGGTTGGGATGGGCGTAAAAGACAGAAAACTGTACTTGAACAACAACTAAAATAAAAGTAAAAAAATAAAATCCATCTTTTAAAAACTATTTATTTTATTGTGTTTAGATAGGAAGGAAGGAAGGGAAAGAGAGAAATGTCAATGTGAGAGAGAAGCATCGATCAGTTGCCTCCTCTCTACACCTGGATCAGGGATGGAACCTGCAACCTAGGTGTGTGCCCTGACTGAAAATCAAACTCACAACCTTTTGGTTATGGGACTGTGTTCCAACCAATGCTGACCAGGGGGAAAAAAACACTATTTTTGAAAAAATGAAAATATTTAAGTAATTTACATTTAATCTAATTATGGTTATATATTGTATTTTATTATTCAGTCTTGCTACTTATTTTCTATTTATTTCACCTATCCTATATTCCTTTTTCCTTTCTTTCTTGACTTTTTCTTTGTATTTAATACCTATTATCATACTGCCTCTTTCCCTCTGTTAGCTTGGTTTTAATTATGGTACATCTTGGAGTGGGCCTCTTTGCATCCATCATAATTGGGACTCTGTGCTTCTTGGACTTGCATGTCTGTTTCCTTTGCCAAATCAAGGAAATTTTCTTTTACTATTTTGTCAGATAGATGTCCAATTTCTTGTTCTACCTCTTCTCTTTCTGGACCCCTATGAAGTGAATGTTGGACCTCTTGAAGTTGTCCTAGAGGCTGTTTATACTATTCTCATTTTTTTGGATTCTTTTTTCTTCTTGTTCTGCCTGGTTGTTTTTTGCTTCCTTATGTTCCAAATCATTGATTTGATTTTCGTCTTCATCCATTCTATTGTTTTTTCTCTGTAAATTGTTCTTTATTGCAATTAGTGTATCCTTCATTTCTGACTGGATCTTTTTTATGCTGCTAAGGTCCTCACTAAGTTCCTTGAGAATTCTTATACAAAGAGCTTTGAACTCTGGACCTGATAGATTGTGTGTCTCCAGTCCGTTTAGTTTTTTTCTTGAGTTTTGATCTGTTCTTTCATTTGGGCCATGTTTCTTCATCTCCTCGTTTTGGCAGCCTCCCTGTGTTTGTTTCTATGTATTAGGTAAAGCTGTTTTGATTCCATGTATTGGTGGTGTTGCCTAATGTAGTAGGTGTCCTGCAGGGTCCAGTGGCACAGCCTCCCCTATCACCCAAGCTGGGTACTTGAGGTGTACCCTTCATGTGGGCTGAGTACACCCTCCTCTTGTAGTTGAGCCTTGTCTGCTGTTGGCACATCAATGGGAGGGATTTACCTAGGCCAGTCAGCTGCAAGGATTGGCTATGATCACTGACTACAGACCTTCACTGTTCATGGAGGATCAGATGTGCAGGGGTAGGGTGGTGGTGCTCTGATGTGGTCCATAGCTGTCCACTGGGTGTGTTGGCCCTGGAGTTTCCCCGGTGGTGATGGCCAAAGTAAGGCCCCATCTGTATTTTGCCTGGGGCACCCTGCCTGATCCCTAAAGTAAGCTGAGATGGCTGTTACTTGTGCTGGACTTCGGAGGTTCCCAGGTGAAGCCAAGTTGTGAATCTAATCTGGCTGCCACCAGGGCTCACTAAAGCCAGCTGTTGCTTGATTGATAGGATTTAGGAAGTTGTGATACAAGAGCCAAGACCAGCCATTCAGATGAAAAGCAGCTTGGGTGGGCCCATAGGTTGGATAGGGCGGAGTCTCTGGGGATCTCTACGACAAATCAAACAGCGTTAGCCAGGTTGATGGAGTATCAGATATGGCACCACCTTATTAGCTCTGTGGGGAGAGGATTTAACCAAAGGACAGTGGCCTCTGCTCACCCTGACACCTGACACTTCAGTTTCTCCTATATACCACTGGTGGCTTCCAACCTGCTTCCCTGGTACTGGAACTCAGAGGAAGTGAGCTTGAGTAGGTGAGTTCATGTGTGGGTTCTTTAAGAGGAACTGCTTGGGGCTCCAGCAGTTTCTTCTACTGACTCAATCCCTGTTGGTTTTTGTAGCCAAAAGTTGTGGGGACTTATCTTCTTGGCATTGGAATCCTGGTGGAATCCTGGAATCCTGAAATCCTGGTGTAGGCCTAGGACTCCTCACTCCTGAGATATCTCTCCTGAATTTTCATCCATGTGCATGTGGGACCAACCCTTTTCATGTCTGTGCCCCCTCTACCAGTGTGGATGGATATGGTTTCTTTAATTCCATAGTTGTCAGACTTCTGTTTGGCTTGATTTCTGACATTCCTGAGTGATGGTTGTTCTATATTTCAGGTGTAATTTTGATGTGGCTGTGTGAAGAGGTGAGCCATGTCTGCCTACACTGCCATCTTGACCAGAAGTTGGGCTTGTTGCTCTGTGGTTTTCTTTATATTTATTCTGCTTGGTATTTATATGACCTCTTAACTTTTGGCTTTATGTCTTTAATCTGTTTTTGAAAATGTTTCTTCAACTATTGCTTCTGCTTCATTGTCTTGATCATAAAGACATGATCTTGATTATGTCTTGGATTTAGTCTTCTTCTAGGACTGGAAGTATAAAGTTCTATAGTACATTGTGGTGAATATTTTTATTAGTAGCTAGAAAATTTTCTTATTATTTTTAATGATTATACAGTATTCAGTTGCATAACCATTCCTATAATTTATTGAAATAACTCTCTATTTGTGAAAATTTATAAATAATGCTATATTTCTATTTTTGAATATGTTTCTCCTTTCTCTTTTTCTTTTTTTTACTTCTTGATAGCTCATGCCCATTCCTTATGACTAAGCCTAAACACAAAATACTAATAGACTCACAAAGACTTACTCCTTCCTTTGTTAGTTTTATACACCCCTACTTTATTACAACTGGTCGTGATGTTTTGTTTGAATGTCTATATTTGTCTTAACAATGGGAACATCTTATGATCAAAGGTCATGCTTGAGTCATTTTTGTCTGCCAATTGCCTGCTGAGGTTTTGGAACCATAAACATTCAATAAAAGCTAAACATAAATGATTTCCCCTCAGAGATCATCTTTTTTCCTTCCTATCCTCCTTGCTTTGTTCATTAATTATCTTAGGAGTTCTAATACTGATTGCTGGAAAGACTCACAGGACTCAAATCATTTATACTCATGGAACAAGTTTTACTATAGGCAAAGGATCCAGTAAAACAATATCAAGAAAAAGATATGCATTTATATTGTCTGAAGATTTCATGTCCAAGTTTCTGAGTATACCCTTTGCTAGGTGGAATAAGACATGTTTTATTTACAGGTCTTAAACCACCAATATTGTGTATGCAAAGCATCTCATTCAGACTTAACTGTCCAAATTTCCTGGTTCCACTAGAACCAAGTAAAAATAATAAATCCAACAATAATTAGTATACAGTGCTGATAGGCTGGTGCATCCTGCCACCAAACAACTAATAGACCCATGATTACAGAGCACCACTTATCTTTAGTTAATATTTTGCATAGTGTGGGCCAAAAGTTACAATTATACACTGGAAGCTCTGGAAATAAGCATTCTAGAATAGCTGAGATTATTGTTAAGTAACTGACGAGAAAGATAATGCCAGGATACTTGTCAATTTCCAGGGTACCAAAGATTCTTTTAAACCTTAACCATGTAAAAAAAAAAAAAAGAAAAAGAATAAACCTTAAGCATGTAAAAATTGGTCTTTAAATAGGCTAAACAAGCTTCCCTGAAAGTAAACCCAGCCAAACTTTAAAATATATTTTTGGGAAAAACCTGTTTACTCTTGAAATTACACCTAGCCACTGTCTATCATCAAACTAATGAGATATTAAATGGTTCATATGAGATTAAGTCAAACCAAGCAGAAGTTAAAATTTCATTGACAAAACTTCAGTTGTTATTTAGTTATGACCTGGACCTCCTTGCAACCCTTGCTCTCCCTCACACTCAGTTTAGGCCCTATTTAATAGTAGGCTCTCAGGAGTGCAGGGGACCTTAACTTATTTTGTTATATTCATGCTCATTTTAAGGAAAATACTAAAAACAGGTCTATCTTATTTCCACTGGAAAAAATAAGAGAATTTACTCTAAGTAAAATTTTCTATTTTCCCCAATTTCACTTCTGTTAAGATATTGCTTCATATCCTTAAAGATATTTGTATACTCATTTTTATTAAAAATAAAGCTATCTCTCTCTATATAAACATACACATTTTTCCCTGTAATAATGAATTCATTTTATATAACTTCCATATATTTTTATACTAAGCAACACATGTTACAGATATCTTTTCTCATTTTTCAATAGTTTTTATTCAAATTAAAAAAATACACACATTGAGCTTTGGGGAGTGTACAGTTGTATGCATTTTAACAGATAGATTTGTGTAACCAACACCATATTTAAAATAAAAAACATTTACATCACTATAAAAATTTTCTTCTCCTACCCCCTTGTAGGTAAGTTCTCTCCCCACCAATAACCTTGGCAACTATGCCTATAATTATGCCTTTTACAGACTATCTTATGAATGGAATCATGTAATACGTGATTTTGAGAATGTATTCTTTTACTCAGTAGCATTGCATCTATGTAGAAAACCTTTAGGAATCTACTCAACAGCTTCTAAAACTAAGACAAATTTAGCAAAATTACAGGATACAAGTTCAATGTAAAAAACAACCATGTATTTATATCCTAGCAATGAGCAATTGGAAAATGAAATGAAATATATAATTTACAATGGTTCATATGAAAATGAAATACTTACGTATAAATCTGGCATAGTTACCAGCACTTTAAAATCGCTTGTTTCTTATTGTTGATTGTTTTTTCTTTGCAAATTGTTGAGATTTTTCTCAGTCCTTCATATGTCAAGTAATTTGGATTATATCATTGACATTTTGACTGTTGTGAGAATCTCTATTTTGTTTGAATCCTATAGAAAACGTTGCTTTTTTCTTTTGCTTGTTTTGGTAGACATATTAGTCATATACTGCTATATAGAAAATCACCCCAAACCCAGTGGTTTAACACAACATACTTACAATTTCTGAGTGTTCAAAATCTGGGAGAGGTATAGTTGAGTGGTTGTGGCTTAGAACCTCTCATGATGCTGTAGTCAAAGTATTAGCCTGGGCTGCAGTCACTGGAGGCTTGACTGTGTCTTGAACAACAACTCAAGTGGTTGTTGACAGGAGACTTCTTTTCCTTGCTACTTCTTGGGGTTATTCATGACACAGCTTCCCTCAGATAGAGTGATCCAAGAAATAGTGAACCCAAGACTGAAACCACAGTCTTCATAACCTCAAAAAAAAAAAAAGGCAAATAATCACTTCTGCCTTATTCTGTTGGTCACACAGAGAGGCCAACCTTGGTATAATGAGTCAGAGAACAACACAGTGAATTCCAGGCTGTGGGGTCACTAGGGGCCATCTTGGAAGCTGGCTATCTATCACATTAGGCATTCAGTACAGTTGTGTTGATGCTTTCCATGGACTGTATTTCCAATTTAGTTTAATTTCAAAGCCTTTGCAATGCTATTTGAATCCACCTCATGGTGTGTCACTCAGTGGACAATCAGGGTCCTGGGAGTTGGTTTGCCCCATAATTCAGTTCTTAGCTTTGGTGCTATTTAGGATTACTTCACATTTCAAGCATGAACCCAGGATTTCACCAGCACTACATGGGATCCTTTTCTGAGTTTCTCCTACTCAGTCTCCCAGCACTCTTTGGCATTCAGAGGTGCTTCTTTCTGGTCTTTCAGCTAGAAAGCAGAGGTTTTGAAACTTCTGGCCAAGATGGAAGAGTACGTAGATACACTTTGCCTCCTTGTACACCAAAAGAAGGACAACAACAAATTTAAAAACAAAAAACAACCAGAACTGCCAGAAAATTGAACTGCATGGAAGTCCGACAACCAAAGTGTTAGAGAAGAAACATTCATCCTGACCAGTAGAAGGGGCAGAGATGTACAGCTGGGGCAGAGAGGCCTCACCACAAGGTGGTGGCTGGAGGCCTGGGGTGGGTGAGGCCATGGCTGGTGGAGTGGGTGGTCCCACATTTGCATCAGATAAACTGGGAGGAACCACTGGGGAGAGAGACAGACTGTGCAACCCAGGATTCCAGTGCAGGGAAATAAAGCCTCAAAATCTCTGACTGAAAAAACCTGTGGGGGTTGAAGCAGTGGGAGAAACTCCCAGCCTCACAGGAGAGTTCGTTGGAGAGACTCACAGAATCCTCGAATGTACACCAATCCACTCACCCAGAAATCAGCACCAGAAGGGCCCAATTTGAGTGTGGGTAGTGTGGTTAGTGACTGAAAGCCATCTGGGAGCTGAGCAAACAGCATCGTTTCCTCTTGTACCCCTCCCCCACATATAGCACCCCAGTGCAGTCATGTGGGTTGCCTGCCCTGGTGAATGTCTAAGGCTCCATCACTTACTATGTAACAGGTGTGCTGAGACAAAAAAAATATGGCCCAAATGAAAGAACAGATCAAAGCTCCAGAAAAAAATACAACTAAGTGATGAAGACATAGCCAATTATCAGATGCACAGTTCAAAACACTGGTAATCAGGATGTTCACAGAAATGATTGAGTATGGTAGAGAAAGAAGTGAAGGCTGTGCAAAGTGAAATAAAGGAAATTGTACAGGGAGCCAACAGTGACAGAAAGGAAACCAGAACTCAAATAAATGGTTTGGACCCAAAGGAAGAAATAAACATTCAGCCAGAACAGAATGAAGAAACAAAAATTTTTAAAAAATGAGGAGAGGCTTAGGAACCTCCAGGACATCTTTAAACATTTCAACATCTGAATCATAGTGGTGCCAGAAGGAGAAGAGGAAGACCAAGAGATTGAAAACTTACTTGAAAACATAATGGAGGAGAACTTCCCTAATCTAGTGAAGGAAATAGATTTCCGGGAAGTCCAGGAAGCTCAGAGAGCCCTGAAGAAGTTAGACCCAATGAAGTACACACTAAGGCACATCATAATTACATTAGCTGACACTAAAGATAAGGAGAGAATCTTAAAAGCAGCAAGAGAAAAGGAGACAGTTACCTACAAAGCAGTTCCCATAAGGTTGTCAGCTGTCAGAAGGGGCTGGAAAGAACTATTCAAAGTCATGAAAGGCAAGGACCTACATCCAAGATGACTCTGTCCAGCAAAGCTATCATTTAGAATGGAAGGGCAGAAAAAATGCTTCCCAGATAAGGTCAAGTTAAAGAAGTTCATCATCACCAAACCCTTATTATATGACATGGTAAAAGGACTTATCTAAGAAAAAGATGATCAAAAATATGAACAATAAAATGACAATAAACTCACAATTATCAACAACCAAACCTCAAAAACAAAAATGAACTAAGGAAACAACTACAACAGGAAGAGATTCACAGAAATGGAAATCACATAAAAGATTATCGGTGGGGAGGGGATGAAGGGAGAATGGGGGAAAAGGTACAGGGAATAAGTAGCATAAATGGTAGGAACAAAATAGACAGGGGGAGGTTAAAAATAGTATGGGAAATGGAGAAGCCAAAGAATTTATATGTATGACCTGTGGACATGAACTAAGGGCAGGGGGAAATGCTGGTGTGAAGAGGGGTACAGGGCAGAGGGGAATAAAGTGGAGGAAAAATGGGATAACTAATAGCATAATTAATGAAATATACTTCAAAAAAGAAAGCAGAGTATGTGAGCACTGTACTTGGCCTCACTGGGTCCTGAAGTTGAGTTCAGCTCCACATCCAAGCAGTGGATTACTGCTTCTGCTACTGTTCAGCTACCACTCAGTTGCTTTGGGACTGTGGCTTGTTCGAGGTCTTCAATGGGGAAAAAAGAAATTAAAAAGGAAACAAAGAAAGAGAACAAAGGAAGGAAGGAGAGAAGAGAAGGTGAAAAGGAAGAAGAAGGAAAGAAACCAGAGGATCTTCTCCATTCCCTGTGTCCTCCAGAGTGCCCCACCTCTCACTCCTCAGGCCAGAAAGGGAGCTTCTTTGGGGCTGCTGCTCTCTGTGTCAGGTCCCCAGCTCTGGATTCAGGATGCTTTTCAGCCCAGAATGGGAGATGAGGAAGGAAAAAAACAAACAAACCTAGGAAATTCACCACCCAATCATTCATAATTCAAGTTCTCTTTCCTCAATCCCCCTGCTACCATGCACTTTTCAATCTTCATATAACTTCTTCATGCATTTTGTCTAGGTTTTTACTTGTGCTCAGTATAGGCTTTTCACAGAAAATACAAGGGCATCTGTAATTTTTTAGCATAAGTTTATCTCAAATATTGCATAGGACATAGTTACACTTAAAAATTTATTGTTTACCTGAAAATCAATTACGAAGGGGCATTCCATATTTTTATTTGCTAAATTTGACAATCCTAATTCAGTAGGAGACAGAGTAGAGTGTACTTACTCCATCTTACCCAGGACAGGAACTTTACCTCATTATTTTTACCAACTGCCTATCATTCTATCGCATGGAGTAATGGAATGTATTTACTATTCCATTACTGATGGATATTTAGGCAGTTTTCAGTTTTTTCCCTCGTTCAAATAGAGGCCCAGTGGCATTCATTTACATTTATCTTTGCATACTTTGAGTCTCGGTTTCTTTATCTACGCCAAATAGGGAACCGCGACTGCCTATCTCAAAGGGTTGTTGTGAGAATCAAATGATATAATGAGTGTGAATATGCTTAGTAAGCTGTTAAAGTCTAAAGAAAATATTTCTCAGCACTTGCCTTGTACTGAGTTACAATGGACTTATAAACATACATGTTTAGTTTCCTATCAAATTAAGAAAATTCTTTGAGTAGATGAAATTTTTTCTTATACAGTTTTTATACAGTTTTGTAATTATGTCTATCAAGTTCTATCATAGTACTTTATTTTGAATGACTCTAAATGAATAATAGTTGAACAAGAAAATGAAATTTGCTTATATTTTCTAACATTCTCTCCCTCCTCTGTTAGACATATCTCATTAATTATGTGCATTTTAGTTCCCTTTCACCTATTTCTTAAAACGAATTTCCTAAAGTCACCGATCTTCAAGTTTTTACAAGAATTTTTGTCAAGTTTTCCAGTGATTGAGATGATCAGCCAGTCTCAGGAACCCCAGAACTGATATAATATCCCAATAATGTAGGCATTGATATTTCTTCTACTGGGCCTGGGGGTCATTGGACCCTGCCTCGATACAGGTGAGGAAGCTTACTTCTCTAGGATTCTCATAGTTGCAAGTAACAGAAAACTCAATTTAAATTACCTTAAGCTACAAAGGTGGGTATAGGTGGTTAAGAAACCCAGAGTTGGAACTAGCTTGATCAAATGGCTCAAATGGTGTCACCAAGGGGATCACATAGCTCTGCCTTCTCAGGTAAAAAAGCGTCACGCCAAAGCTCCCCACCACTAGATATACCTTCCAAATTACAAAAGGGCTACAGTAGTTCTATATCTTGCATTTTCAAATTATTCATCTTCGGAAAAGAATGTTCCCTCCCTCCCCCTTAAGTAGTTCCTGAAGAAAAGAGAGGAATTTTTTTCTTCCCAGAAGATTCAGTAAACATCTCGTTGACTCAGATTCCTTATCAGATCACTATGGCGGGGGAATGGAATACGCAGTTGGGCTTAAGTCACACCAGCCGCTGGTGTGGAAGGGTCTAATTCCTCCAAAACTCTGGGTGAGAGTGAGAAAATAGCTTTTCAGAGGTAATTCAGAACACTTTCAGGAAGCACAGAGGATGTTGGGGAGCCAAACTATGTCAAATTTTCTCTATAGAACCCTCAATGTTTTGGTTTCATTTCATGTATCTACTGAAAGCACCTAATTTTTTGCTCATCTCAATTACTTTATTTCTTTGCATCAATACCAAATGTGCTTGATAAAAGTCTGCTCACTGGTAGTTGTGTTTAGTGAAAAAATTTTTCTAAGAGTCAAATAATTTCCTTTCAGACACATCTGAATTATAATTAATCATTTTAAAAAGACGCACATGTCTTTAACCATTGCCATTGAAAATTTCTTACCATTACACATGTTTGCATTTAGTAAAACTGAAAATATCAACTTTCTTATCCAAAGGCAGTGTTAATGTATGGCTGCAGGTGGATTCTCACTTTTAAATTTCATATAATTATAATGACTTGCCTGGGCAACCATTATCCTAAACTGAATAGGAAGAGAATAAAAATGCAGAGTCAATTGGGCAACTGAATGCAGCCTCCATTTAAGGGTGCAGAAGAAAAGACCGTAGATTTAAGAAAGGCTAACAGGTGGGAAGAAGTGAATATGTTCTCTCGCTCCTTGGTTCTCTTACCAATGTCTTTAAAAAAATTTTAAAACAAAGAAATAAACAAACAAACGTCAGCAGCAGCAAGGATTTGCAGACTGGGCTAAGCATTACTGATTCCACTTTCTAAGTAATTCCTCTGCCTAAGGCGAAGGGAGAGTGAACTACTGGTAGGAAAACTGATGCAAATTATAGGCATAGTGGGGTGGTGGGGGCAGTGGTTAAAGCTAGCCTCTGATTTTTCCCTTTACCCCAGTTTTATTGTTTATTAGATCACCTAAGGCTACAGTCCAACTCCCTCTGTTTAGAAAGAGAAAATGTCTTTTGATCTGGCAAAAAGCAGACCAGTCTGGATAACTCAGCCCTTCTTAGAGTATGATCACAGAACCATACTGTGCTGTGGCCCTTGTTTCCAACGAAATGCACACTCAGTAGCTTGTAGGCTATTTTTCTTTGGTTGCTGAATAACCACGAAGGCTTTGCCAGTCTCCCTGCCCCTCAAGTTAATCTCCTGGCACAATATCCAGTGACCCGAGCGTCTGGTCCCTTTGCTCCTCTCTCCTGTCTATTCCATCCTCTCCGAGCCCCACCCTCAGCTCCCATCAGGTTGTCTCGTGCATTGTCTCATCCCCATCTTCTCCTTCTCTTACTTCCTCTTATCCCTCTTCTATTCCTCTAGAATTTTCCCTTTCCTTTACTGCCCCTTTCCTTGCAATCCTACTCATGCCTGAACTTTGGCAATGGGAACAGACACTCTGAAAATCATGAATTATCCTGATAGAAACAGCTGGTTCCTCTGAGTTGGGAATGAGTGTGGGGAGCCGTGAACGGTACTTGTGAAAGAAGTGAGCTGGAAGGAAGAGTTTAAAACAAAACCCTCTGTTTTCCCTAGCATTTTCCTGGATTGTTATTTCATTCCTTTCACCTCTCTCGTTCACCAAAAAGTGTAGCTAAGAGATACATGAAAAGGTATGTGCTAAAACTCCCTCTGAGGTGGGAAACTTTCAGTGACTATTGATATTAGTCTTGTGGTTCCCATCTCTACTGTGGGAGTTTTAAAGGATTTATTGAAATGAAAAGTAAATTAATCCAAGCACGAAACTGGTTGGAGCCATTTATAGTATTTTGTTGTTTATCAGATAATTAATTAAGTCTAGTTGATTGATCTATAGTCCCTGGTCACCGTCTCTGTTTCTTTCTGCTCCCCTTTTCCGTCAACATTTTACAGACTGTATTAGTCAGGATCCCTGTAGGAAACAGATGACACCTTCAAATCAGGAACACTGAAAGAGACTTTCACAAAAGGACCATTTACAATGGTGTGAGAAGGTATAGGGGAACCACAGGGATGGTATAAGATCCAAGGGCTCCCTTTCCAGCCCTAGGCCTGAAGGGGCAAGAAGAGGGAACAATTACTGGAATTTTCAGAGTCATGAAGAAAGGACTTCTTTGATAGGCATTGTGACCTTTGGTTGAGGGACACAGCTTATTCCTACTCTCTTCTCTCCTGTCTCCCACCAGGTGTCCCCACTGGTTGAAGCCAACCAGAATCGGGAGGATAGTAGAGCCTGTGGATGCAGCCAGGGCACACGTGTCAGTCTCTCGGGGACTAAGGTGCAGAAGGATGAAGAGTGCATCTGGAGGGGCCCAGAGAAGCAAAGTGGCATGCAGCCACACTCCTTGTGAGAGGAAGGCAACGAGGATGTTTCATGGATAAGGACCCTGAGGTAGAAATATAGGATTCTTTGGTCTTGATCTTTCACTTTAATTTTAGACCTTTGTAATTTTTGCATGCACATTCATACCAATGGGTACCCAAATGTTTAAAATATATGCCAATATTTGAGGTCTATCTAAGAATGCTACACTGAAGGAAGAAAAGCTTAAGTATACTTACTGTTAAATGTTGTGCACGTTGGCACAGAATGCTTTTAATAAATTAATGCAAGTATTTCTGTTTTACGAAAAGATGCCCTAGAGGACACCTGTTGATTTTAGGCCTCCTTTCTCCATCCTTTTGGATATAGTTCCTTGAGTTTCACTGGGCACTCAACCCTTCTCTCTCAGCCCTTGTGGTAGGTGGGCATGTGATCCAACTTGGCCAAAGAGTACACTCAATCCCCTTGGCCACAGAGATTTGATCAAAGCGAGCACCTGAAACAAGCGGAGCCAATCAGAATAGAACACGGAACACTCACCCTCAAACTCCCCTTGAGCTCTGGAGAGTGAAGGACAGGAGGTGCTGAAGGGCATTTCTGCCACCAAGTGGACACTGACAATGCAAGCAATGCGGAGGAGAGCGGGACCCAGGTGTGGAGAGAGAACAGGCTGTGGCGGCCGAGTTCGAGTCCTCTCACTAGTCTTCTTCAGAAACCAGCTCTAGGTCTGTGACATGAGCTAACGTGTTCACTTCTTATTCAGGTTCCTTATGTAGTCTGAGTTGGATCTTCTGTCACTTGAAACCAAAAGGCTCTTCTTGAACCAATACAAATGTATTCTAATGAAATTATCTATATAAGACTTTTCCTTAAAAGCAAACCATTGTTTCCCTAACTTTCATTAGAAAGTTACAAAGTTATAAAGTTCCCTCTAAAAATAAATACTTCCCTGGACTGTTGGAAATGGGATTGGTCACATGGCATCACAGGGCCCTGCAGTCAGTCAACGAGCATTCTGTGTTTGGAGGAGAATGGGGATTTCTCCCTTGAGTCCTATGCTTTTGGTTTGGTTTGGGTCTTGCCCGTCTTTTTATTTTATTTTTATTTTTTTAATTTTAATTGTTCAAGTACAGTTTTCTGTCTTTTACTCCCAACCCCCAGCCCTCCCCCCTCCCATTTCCATCCCGCCCCCCCCCTCCCCCCCAGTTTTTGTCCATGTGTCTTTTATACTTGTTCCTGTAAACCCTTCCCCTTTTCCCTGAAATTCCCTCCGCCCTCCCCTCTGGTCACTGTCAGCCTGTTCTCCTGTCTTTAGCCTGAAGACTTGCAGTGATTAACGATGGCACTTCATCCATAGATATGGCCATGCACAGGTACACCTTAGCATTCGCAGCGTCACTTCATGAAGAGCCAATTTGTTCCTGACTTCACTGATCTCATAAGCTCAGCCTTTGGTATAGTTTATATGAATTAAGGTTGTTTGCTTTCATGCACATATTTAGTGAGTCTGAACCTGGCCGCTTTGTAGTTCAAGGGCAGGGGAAGGAAAGATAGTGTGGCTGGGCTGTGAACGTGACTGTTGGAGCCACCCTGCTGCCTTGGATGATGGTAAGGGCAGTGGTTAAAAGCTTCCCAGTGTTCTGGTCTGGGGCGAGGGATGAGAGTAGCTCCATTGCCAGGCTCCGCAGCGAGCTTCCAGGCCTGAAGTCAGCGAGGCAGAGGGTCCCAGCTGTGTCCGTCCACATGCGGGGGTGCTCCAGCTTTCTCCAGAAGGCTGCAGCCAGCTTGCTTCCTGGCTTACTAGGGCTGCTCTCCTCCCATCAGCAATCCTGGGGCCTGTTCTTGGTAATGGATGTTTAAGCAACACAGGTAGTGGGGCATGATTCTTTTTCTCATCAAAGGACAGAAGTGGCAGGTTGAGTTATTTCTTCACCTACACAATGATTTGGCTCTGGAGTCAGAGAGACTGGGTTCCTATTCTAGCTCCATCTTTACAAGCTGTGTGGCTTTCATACCATGAAGACAGTAACAGTAGCTACCTCAACAGGTTGGTGTGGTGATGAAATGAGAATATTATCACTAGAACACAATACCTGGCACATTGTATTCAGTAAGCTCAAAAGGGAGGATAGGGTATACACTTTATAAGATTTTTAAAAAGTAAAAACGTCTTTCTGTAATCAACTTTCCTCAGCTTCCATGAGCCACCTACTGCAGCCACTTAGATATCTTTATGTTTCCTCCTCACACAGTTGAAAAATGACTGAAGATCGCACTGCATTTCAAATAATCTAAGAACTGCGTAGCAAGCTCAGGATCTGAAATTAACTTTGCCTTTATATTGTTCATGCTAGTTGCTCTTCAAGTACAATTATAATCAGGAAGCTAGCCCTAAAAATAGCACCAAGTTTCATTTTTCCCAGAGTTATCTGCTGCCCTAGTGTTTCCCAGGCATGTTTATTTACTTGATTCACAACAGTGAATCTTTTCTCTTGTTAGCCTGACTGTGATAGTTGGATTCCACAGCAACACTCGGTGCAGCTGGTAAAATCCTCATTACTGCCGAGTGAGCGAGCGTGGGAGGCTCAGGTCGCTGTTTCCCCTTGAGAAGCTCTGTGGAAATGTGTCATGACGGGAGTGGCCTGAACAATTTTGCTGTGGTGAAAAGGGAGGTCCAGGTTGAGCCTCCACTTTGACAATTTCAGGATTCTTTTTCCTCTAAATAGAATGACACTTTAGCTATCTGATTTCCCCTTGTTCCCTTTTTGCTATTCATCTGAGCTTTGTGTGCAAACATGAATTTGGTGCTAGGCAGAGAGGCTGATTGACAACTCCCAGCTCCCAGACATCTTGCCCTTTGTCCGATGTCTCTCACTACTTGTCAATAGATGAGGAGAGTCACTTCAGAGCTCTGTTTATAATCTTTGTGATTATTAGATGCCAAGATGTTAACCAGTCTGGTGGATCAAAATGCTGTTAACACTGGAAGCATTTATCCCTGATATATTTACTCCCTAAAATGTCTCTAAATTATCTATCACAAACCTGAGCAGTTAGACTGTGACAATTTGGGATCTCAGTGGGGTTATTAGGCCAGCAATTACTGTCAATTCTGTAATTATTCAATTCTTCCCATCACCTTATCTAACACCCCTCTCCCATTAAAAATTATTCTTCCGGCCCTGGCTGGGTAGCTCAGTTGGTTAGTATGTCATCTGAAGCTGCCAAGGTTGTGGGTTTGATCCCCGGTCAGGGTACATGCGAGAGAATCAGCCAATGAATGCATAAATACGTGGAACAACAAATCAATGCCTTTCTCTCTCTCTGTCACTCAATCTCTCTCCTTTCCTTTCTTCTCTCTAAAATCAATAAATAAAAAAGTTAAAAAAAACCCACCCTTTTTCCAACACTGAGAACAAGCAACAGGCGGCCTGGGAACACAGCTCTGAGATCTGTGAGCTCCAAGTGTTGATTGTGAAGCTGGGAGGTCTGCAGCCAAAGCAGGCGAGTGAAGCAGCATCTGAAACCAGTTAGGAGAGAGAGTGGGGGGTGCAGCGCGAGGGAGGGAGAGGATTCTATGAAGGTGGGAAGGAAGGGATAAAAAGAAACAGATTCTAAACAGGAAGGGAAGCAAAAAAAAAAAAAAAGCCCATGAAATCGGAGCAAGCAATTTTATGTTCTAATTCCTTCCGTCGTGGGAGAAGAATGGAGTGCTGAGACTGGCCTCCGCTGCCGGTGGAGAGGTTCTAGGGGTGGCTGAGCCAATCAAGGGCTGTGGGGTCTCCAGCAAGGCTCTGCGCTATTCTTGCCTGCTGCGGAAATGGGGCTACTTACAGCTGCCCAAGCCACCTCCTAGGGTCGATGAGAGGCGAAAGTTATAGGAAAGCACTTTAAAAAAGGAAAAGGCTAATTCAAAACATGATATATTATCAGTTCTTTTCCAGAGAAAGGTGCATTCAACATGCCTTAAGCTTCTCTGTTTCTCCCCTTCCTAAGACAATAAAGTGCTTATTTTAAGACATCTGAGGCTCTGCTCAGAATCTTCCATGGTCAAGGCATACGCCATTTTATGCTTAGCCAAGAAGTGAAGGTATGGGCCCTGCTTTAATTTTCAAAGATAAAGACAGTGTCAGGAATTGGTCACGACTTGCCTCCAACCAGGCTTTTCCACTGCAGAATGCTCTCCAGGTAACAGTCTCTCTCTGGTTAGCACCCAGGCGTGACAGGTAGGTGGTTATCCCTTTCTGCCTTGTATTGGGTGGGGTGCCAGTCGGTGTGGAAGGGTTTGGCTAGTGTGCTGTGGAGCTCTGTTGTCCCTTGAGGTCTTGAGTGTAGTAATTAAAACCTTCTTCTTTTTTTTTTTTTTTTTTTTGGTAGGAACCCAAAGCATCAGCCTGGCCTCAGTCTGCATTCCTGCCCAGTGTGTGGGAAGCCCACCATTTTTGCCCTGGAGCTTGCTAAGGCTCTGGGGCTAAAGTTCACACAGAGCCTATTCATATTGAGAATCAGAGTGGGATTTTCGAGATGCTCCTTGGTCTGATGACTCAGGCAAGATTTGGGCAACCCCTGTAACTCCCTGGGGGTTTCTATTCTCTACAGCAGGCTGGGGCAGGGAGATATAGCCCTGACACAATCTTTTTTCGCTGATTGTGGCTGGAGAACGTCTGTGCATCGTAATGACTTGGTAGTGACAGATTTCCCCTTACTGTTTAATGTCTAAGTTCTTCATTCACTCATACAACGTTAACTTATTGAGTGCCTACTAAATGCATAGCCCCACAAAAGCAACAAATATTTATTAAATATTTATGAGGGCTACATGCTCTCAAGGGGTTTTCACTGTTGTGCCTGAGACACATGAAATATTTCTATAAAAATGATACAGGATATCTCTCAATGAGTGGTAGAGAAAAGCACTCTAGAAGCTCAGAGGACAAAGAGACCCATACATACTAGTGTGGTCTAGGAAGAGTTCACAGAAGACAGGGGACTTGAATTGGACTTTGAATGAGTATGGGTAGGATTTAAAGGCAGGAAGGAAGCGAAGGACGTATAACATGGGGGATCCAGCAGGGGCAAAGGTACAGGACAGGCTGCACAGGGTTGCAAGTGCCTCAGAAGCAGAATAGGGGCTCAGTGCAGTGGTTCAGAATGTGAGCTTTGGAGTCAGTCTACTACGTACTATCTGTGACCTTGGGAAAGTTAATGATTACTATCTGTGACCTTGGGAAAGTTAGTGATTACCTATTAGAGTCATTTTTCTCTTTTATAAAATCAAAGTAATAGTTTTGTTGGAAGCATTGTCCTGAGGGATCAATGAGATAAGCCCTTAACACAATGCCTGGCACATAGTAAGCCCTTAGTATGTGGCAGCAATTATTAGGACCCCTGATACTAATAGTTGATTTGTGGAGTTTATCTTTTTTTCTGGGGAAATTGGAGAGCTGCCGGAGATACTGTATATTGCCATGTATAATGCACACTTTTTTGCCCAACTATTTGAGGGAAAAATAAGGATGCACATTATACATGGGTGTAATGATTACATACCATGAGTATAATAATGGGTATAGTAATCCCGGGTATAATGCATATAGAAACCTGGGTGCTCATTATACACAGGAGCACATTATACACAGCAAAATATGGTAACTCTACAGGGATGTGGCACAACCAAAGCAATCTTTTTGGAAGGAGAGTGAGTATAAAGAATTTGTACAAAGAGAAGAGGCTAGGCCTAAGAATTCCAACTAGGAAACAACTTTAGTCATTTAGCAATCAAGTGAAGACCTTGCTTATGGTGGAGGCAAAGAAAGAGATGGAAAGAAAAGATGTTTATGTCAATTTTCATGACTGGATATCGGGGCTAAGAGACTGGAAAGTTTCTGACATCAGAGTTTAAGCTTCTTGAGGCCTGGAGCTGCATTTGTTTTTAATTAAAAAAAATTTTAAGATAGAAGAAGTGGGGGAGAGAAAGGTGGAAATATTGATTTGTTGCTCAACTTATTTACGCATTCATTTGGTTTATTCTTGTATGTGCCCTGGCTAGGGCTTGAACCTGCAACCTTGGTAAATGGGGATGATTGCAGGTTGCAGGTTTTTGATGACACAGGGAACAAGGTTATATAATGGCCAAAGCTGCCCAGGTGGACACTGAGAAAAAGACATGTGCTTGTTGCCACAGACCACCAAACACCCAGTTTTCTGAGAAGTTAACTACAGGCATCATCGTCTACACTAGCAATTTTCTATCACCATGCTGCAAGAATTTTTAAAACCTGCAGTACATGACTATGTTGTCAGGGGCACTGACCTCTTTTATCTTCGATTGTCAAAAAAAAATGACAGCCAACATAACAATAGCCATCTGATGTGAATGAACCAGAATTATACCTATCTTTTTGTCAGATGAGCAAAAAAAGTATTTTTTGGTGTGCCACAGAATTTTAGGAATTAGTTTATGTGTGCTGTGAAATTGAAGATCCCTGGTCTACACTTTCTGTTCCTCTTTCTGCCACCGCCAGGCTGATCCTGACAGGACAGAGGTGATGTCCATGCGATAAGAGCATGGGACTGTAGGGACAGGGAGAGCGTTCATCGGTGAAATCATTATTGACAGAAACCTGCTTATATCTGATGTTAGCACTGATCTGTGCAGTAGGTGAAACCATGAAGAAAGTAAGACACTAGATCCCCCAATCGCATTGTAAAATGAGATCATCTTCCAGGGCAGCAGCTTCCTTCTGGCCCCATTCAATGGAAGAGCAGGGAGAGGCAAGTTCCCCGAGGAACCCTGAGGAGCCAGCCTTGGGCTTTCATTCAGCCAAAGGTGGGAGGGAATGAGGCTTGCATTAATCTAGTTTTGTTTTTTAAACAGCCAGGACCAAAAACTGACTTAAGGTACCTTACATGGGAAAGGGAATGTACTGGATGAATACTAGAATATGTCACAGTGTGTAATGAAGAGTTGAATGCCCACTCTTCAGCAAGGTTGAGAATCAGTGCAGTTCTGGGACCAGCCGCAGAGTAGTGATAGCTTCCTTCCAGAGTCTGACTTAAACAGATTCAGTTCTCAAAGACTTCCAATATCTAAGCCTCCATTTGCTATTTCATACTCACCACAGAGAGACTCTTGTTGCCCAGCTTATACTAGGTACCTGTCCTAAGTAGGACTAATTAGTTATGGACACTGGGGCAGAATCAAGAAACAGAAAGATGGCTACCAGGAATCCCCCTGTGGAGCGCTTGAGCAGTTCTGTGAGAAGTTAATATAATAAATTTATGCTACTAAATCCCTATTACTGGGCAACAAGCCTAAGGAATAGAGATAAAATTCCTTGAAAATTTTATCTCTATTCCTTTGGAAAACTCATAATTTTCTGGGGCATTAAAGATGGCTTCAGATTTTTGAGGAACCCCACTAGTTTCAAAAAATAATGGGCTATGAATTGCTCATCATTAGTATATCAGTTATTTATTGCTTCATAACAAATCACCCAAGACTTAAAACACCAACTATTTTTATTTGCTCATCATTCTGTGGCTCAGCAGTTTGGGATGAGCCTAACTGGGCACTCACGTGGCTCAGTCACATGGAGATTTGAATGGGCTGGATAGGCCCAGGTCACTTCACTCACTTACCTGCCATTTGGTGTTGGCTTTTGGCTGGGCCCACTTTTCCACAGTCCTTCACTCTCAAGCAAGAGAGTTAGGCTTCCTCACATGGCATCATCCTGTTCAAAGGGGCATCTTCCAGCCTGGGCTTCTCCTCAAAGCAAGTCACAAGCCGAGCCCAGACTCAAGGATGGGCAAAATAGACTTTATCTCTCAATAAAAAGAATAGCAGAATCATGAGCATACAGGTATAAGAGATTATTATAGTTATTTTTGCAAATACTCTACCATGCTTGGGACCTACTACATTAAAACAAAAGCAAAACAAAAAAAACATTCAAGCATTTAGAGCCAACATCCAGCCTTGGAGAAATCTGAATGATGTGGTATTATAAAGCCCTGTGAGAAGTTACTAGTCAAAAAAAGATGACTTAAAATTTCTGTAGTTCATGGGACAGTTATGAATAGTGCACATCCGAAAGCATACTGGATGGAGATGAAGGGGATCAGGTTGCACTCCCAGTCTTGTTAACTTTATGAAGCACTTAACCTCTGAGCCTGTTTCCTTATGGATCAAGTAGGAAAGTGTATGAATCACACAACTTACATGAGAAAGAGCTCTGGGAGATGCAAATGAAAAATCATGGAAAATAATTCAAATTGTGGTTCCTGCATTCCTCCTCTCCCCTCCTCTCCCCTAGTTATGTGTGGTTTAAAGCAAGGAATGGTCTTGGGCCTGTGTTGCTACCAAAGACATGTTTTTACAAAAATTCTCTTTTATCTAAATGCTTTTAGTTGATTTGCCAGTGAATGAAGTATAATCTATGGTTTTTCTAAATGTACAAAAATGTGTGAAATTAAAACACCAAGAGGAGAGTAATTGGATATATCCATTTGGGGGAAAAAAAGGAAAGTGTGTGACAAAGAAAATGAGCTTAAAAGCATAACAGAGGCTGTTTTTCTTTTTTTTTAGACTGTGTAAGAATAATGAGATGAGATCCTCGGTGTGGACAGCTTTAAGAGAAAATGATTTAAAATGTAAGAGTGTGTGCCAAGCTAGGAACGAGAGTTGAACATAGAGTTAACTTTGAAGAAGTAAAAGAAAAAACTTCTCTAAAAATACAAAAGCCAATTTCTTTCGGGAATGGATCATGATGAATGTAAAAAACACCAGACTTTAATGTTTCCAGAGAAAAAGATGGTATGGGCAGGATTAGTGAGGACTTAGAAGAGCCTTGTGAGGTCATTTTAGCAGGTAAATGAGAATGTGAATATATTTTCCAGCATTTTGTAGGCTCAGTCGGTCCCTTAGAGTAGACATCTGTGATGTGCTTCATCACATCCCCTTAGTCTGTCTGTCCATGCCAGCCAGCGTCCTTAATCAGACACACACTGGACATCCGTTTGTGCTGCTGACTCAGTGTCTATGCCCACCTGGAGATGGGGGGCTGTTATCATTCCCTAGGGCAATCCTCAACCACTGGGCATAGGAACCGGTGAAAAATGGAATGCCCAGCCTCCCTGTGCTCCAGTGCAAGGGTGGACAGTTGTCAGACCATGGGCCAAATTCAGCCTACCTGTTTTTGTAAATAAAGTTTTATTGGATCACAGCCAATTCCCATTTGTTTCTGTATTGTTTATGTTACAATGGCAGAATTGAGTAGTTATGACCAAGACTGCATGTTCTGCAAAGAGGAAAATATTTGATATCTGGCCCTTTACAGAAAATATTTGCCTACCTCCACTCTGGCGGGACAATTCTGAGGCATATTCCACATGCTCCCCACAGTGTTCCCAACAAGATGGAGACCCAGTTACCCACAGTGGTAAACACCACATTAATTCACACTTTTTTGGCTTTTGCTCTTTCATTTCTCTCTTTCCCTATGCCCTCACTTTTGTTTCCTAGGATTGCTTTCCAAATATAAACTAAGATAGAACTCAGTCCTCTTTGGTATTTCTTTTTCATGTTATCCTTATGAGACTTTGCTCTGTTGTTTTACTTTGTGACTCATCACACATACCATGCACAAAACTGAAACACACGTACAACCTATCACTGAAACAAATGTTTTCTGCAACAATGTTTATTTTTGCTGTCTTAACATATGCTTATATTTTCTATTACATTTTACTGTCTTACATTTCATTTAAAAAATTGTGTGGTCATGACCAATTGAATTGATTTCAGCACAGCCCTGGAGGTCTATTTACCAGAATCTGAACCCATAGGTCTGTGCATGGCCACAAGCCAAATGCGGGGGCATAGGGTCCACAGGCTTTGATCAGATTGCCTGGCTACAGAAAAGCAGGATAAATATCTGGAAGATGTGAGCAGAAACTCTTATCTGTAAAGGCAGAAATGCATTAGCTCCATTTGGAGAAAAACAAAGGCAGTAAAACGAGGGAATGAAGCAGTGAGGAAGGGGAAGGGTGACTTTACGATTGATGAAGGAGGAAACCCCACTGAGAAGGTGAAGATACCAAGAAAGGCAGAACATCCCTCCACTTCACATTGCAGAAGACTCACCCATGTGTAGGACCAGCAAAAAATTGGTGTCCTCCACTGGTGACTATTTATGTTTTCTTCATGTCTTTACCCACAATTTCAGTGGCCTCCTCCTGCTTAATACCACACTATCTGGATTCTTCTACCTCTCTGGCTACTCCTTCTTGATCTCTTTTGCTAGATTCCCTTCCAGTATTTGCTCTTAACTGTTATATTTTCCAGGGATCATTCCTTGGATTTCTGTTTTTTTTTTTTTTTTCTTTCAACCTACATACTTGCCTTTCAATTTCACCCACTCTCATGGTTTAATGACCATTTCTATACTCCTGGTCTACAAAATGAATGAATACCTTCACCTTAAATCTTCTCACCCCCAGATTTACTTACCCAGGTGCTTACTTAATATCTAGACCACAAATTTAATACATTCCAAGTTGAACTCGTCATCTATAATGTCCACCAAGTCTCCTTCTCTCTTTCTCTGTGCTATATTCTTTTTCACCATTGATATAACCGCCTAGACCAGAAGTCTGGAAATATTCCTAAACTCCTATTTTTCTCCTTTGTCTAAATGATCATATGCCCTAAATATTTTTAAAGTCATCTTTCTCTATTTCTACCAACATTGTCCTAATTTTGAGTTTCATCATCTCTCTTTAGTTTTATTGAAATAATCCACCTATTCTCTCCCACCCTAAGTCTCTCCCCATTCAATTCTCCCTTCACAAAGCCACCAGGGTCATCTTCTAAAATACCCAGTCTGGGTTTGGATCAGAAACCCAGAAACCACATGAAGAATTTTAAGAAGATATGGACTTAGTACTGCTAAGTGGTGCTTATAAAACATTGGAAAAATGGTAGGACTGTAGGTCAGAGAAGGTCATTAATGGCTTTCAAGTTTGCCAATAGGTCTACAATGTGATAGTAAGCTTTCCAGGGATGAGAAAATGGCTCTTATCCTGGTTAAGGACTTCATGAAAACACTGCTGAAGATTGTACCTGTCTGTAGTGCCAAAGTGGGCGCTTCACCCATGGTAGAGCACTGAGTACCAACGAATATCTGCTGAAGCTCACACATTTGCCTGTCACTATTGGTGGAGAAATGGTGGCACTGATTTCCTTCTTGTGCCTTCTGAATCTGGCAGGATTCTAAATTCATGGACTTTAAGCTGGAATACTACTGACAAGAGACCTGGGAAATGTGTTCCCATATTTCTAACTCCTGTGATATGGAAGAAAGCATAGAAGGAATGGAAATGGCTCTGAGGACCAAAGATAATCTGATACATTCTCTCTCCATCACTGATGGGGTAAAATCCAAACTGGTCAACCCATGACAAACCACTGCTTCATGAACCAGTGACTTCCTGCTTCTCCAGTCCCTTTCCCTCACTCCCTTTCTTCCTTTGTGTCATCCTTATTGAATGACTTTCTTGCAGTTTCATGATTGCACTTTACAATTTCATGCCTCAGTGGTCTGGCACATAGATTGTTTCCCTGGCCTGGAGGTCCTCCCACCTTCCCACAGTGGCCTTCTTGGCAAACTTCTATTTATTATTAGAACCCCAATGCAAAGGTTTTTTCTTCCAGGTAGTTTCTTTATCCACAGTAGGGTTGACCCTCTCTTGTACCAGCATTGTGCCTTGTACTCATTTTTTTATTTAGTAGCTACAGTATTCATTTATGTGTCTGCCTTCTCTGCTATGCTTTTAAAAAAAGATTTATTTATTTATTTTTAGACAGAGGGGAAGGGAGGGAGAAAGAGAGGGAGAAAAACATTAATGTGTGGTTGCCTCTCATGCACCCCCATTGGGGACCTGGCCTACAACTTAGGCATGTTCCCCAGCTGGGAATTGAACTGGCAACCCTTTGGTTTTCAGACCAGCACTCAATTTGTTGAGCCACACCAGCCAGGGCCACTGCTATGCTTTGAGCTACTTAATTGTTTCTTCTTTCCTTTTATCCCCCTTGTGTCCTGCCTGCCTGGTGTTTGACTTACCATAGGTGCTCAATTCACATGGAGTAACTGAGTAAATGGAAGCTTCTATAAGGCACCGTGCCTTGAGGCCATCGTCCCAGTGAAATTGCTTACAAAAGATATGGGGAACCAGACACCTTGTAATAGAGACACTATTTCCTTAATTCTACACTATGGGAAACAGTGTTATATAGGGAGGGTCCAGCTGTATTTCAATTCAGCCTATATCCCTTGTCACATTAAGGGATTATCTGACAGCTGCCTGTATTCCTATATCCCAAATATTTTTTCAAATGGATTCTGATTTTGGGAATGGTGTTGGACCTTGGCTTGACATAACTGAGCTTTAAAAAGTACAGACTCATCCAGAATGCCTGCTTACTTTGTCAGACTGTGAGCTTTTGAAGAAGGAAATGGTAATGGGTTTAGGAGTAAAAAAAAAAAAAAGGGAGGCTGGCCATCTTTCTGAACAGAGAATGAGGAGGAGTGAATTGGTTTCCTAGGAGATAAGGCCCTTTTTTATTTCAAGTTTTTCCACAGAAAGATTTCTGTACTAGTGTCTTCTTGTTAGTCATAAGGAGTTCACCATCAGAGAAGCAAGTCAGAATCGCTCTCAATCAGCAGCTGCCCAAGGTGAGCCTGATATTCTGGTCTTTGGTCCTACCTTCTCTGCTGGGGCCTAATAAAAGCAACTAATCATACTAATTGCCATAGACATTTTAGTTATTTAGTCACCTATCATTAGGACAGGAACCTTTAACAGTAGACCCACCGGGAGGTCATAAGCTTGTGCCCCTCTATGTAATCTCTGACACAGCTGCCCCACCCGCTGCCTTCTGAGCCATTTCTCCCCACCAGGTTTACTCAGATTCTCTGAAAGGAAGGAAGCACAGTCATCTCTCAGCTCAAGGACTTTGATAGCAACAGCATCTCCCAATGGATCTCTTAGCTTCTGAGGAATCAAAAGCAGCACTTGATCAAAAAGAGATTGTGACTGTACGACCCTGTGTACACGTGATCAGGCAGAGCTAAATTCCTCTGTACACACACAGGTTTTATTTGTCATGCTCAGTTGGAGGTAACCAAATGGTCTTAGGTAAAACCATGGGGAAGCTAGACGTTAACCAGGTCCCTATTGCAGCATTTCCCTCTCACCTCCAGTGTCACCCACTGTTCCGCAAGGTCCGGGGAAGTCTACACTGGCAGTGCTGAAGTACTGCACTGCAGTGAGCACCTGTCCAAGTGCCTGTGCAGCTCACACCTCTCTTCTCTCAGGGCTGTCGCCCTCCTGCTCCCTCAGGTGGGCCCCCACTATTCACGCTTGTTGCAAAAGTACTTGAGGTTCTGGAATTCATTGAATTGACCACAGTCAATTTCTAATTCAAGCTGGGCTAGATAATTCCCCCTCCCAGGAAGCTTCAGGTGAGACCGAGAAATAATCATTTTGAGCTGATCCAGCTCTGTGAATGGAGAAGATGTCAATGACTACGGCAGTCAGGTAGGGGCTGGAAGAGAGTCAGACAGAGATGGGGGATGGGGAGAGGAGAAGAGAAAGAGTAGGAGAGGATGAGAAAGGGAGAGAGACTGAGAGGTGGGGATGTTTAGTGCAGCTCACACAAGTCCCTTAATGGATGTGATTTGTCGTTACTGGTACTTCGTTGCAGTCACACTGAAAACTGTGAAGATGGAGAGGGTCCTTGAAGAGAAAAGGTTGTGGTTAGTACAACCTTGCTGAATTCCTCCTTCTTTATTTGTATTTTTGGGGACCTAGGAATAATAAACCAAAGCTTGACAGCATCCATCTTAGAAAAAGCGTATTTTGAGTGGGATATATCTAGACCGTTTGTGTAGAAAATTCAGTAAGGAAGCTTCACCATTTAGTTTACCCTCAAAACCCTGATGTCCTTAACCTGCAAAATGTGTGATCCCCTAGAGGGTCTGCTCAGGTTTGGCTTTAGGTATTTTTAACCCACACGTGCCAGGGAAATTAATATTCCCTGAAAATGCAGCAGGGTATCTGTAGTTTTTCCAGCCAAGAGGAACCATGAACTTTCTTTTTGGGGGGCCTTTCCAGCTTTCCCCCTCGTCCTTATTTTCAGGTACTTTTTGCCCTGGTGCTTTCTTTAGTTTCCCAATAGACCAAGATGGCAGTGATGGTAGTTATTTTTGTTCCTGTATGTGAAAGCTGTGTCAGAGCGAGCGCCACAAGAAGCATGTTCCCAGGGACAGCTGAGAATGACATATGTGCCCAGAAGCCACCTAGCAGCATACATGCCCTCAGTCTCCTGTTAGGTGGCTTCGGGACCAGGCTCCTGTTCTTCATGAGTGGGGGCCCTCCCATCTAATTGCTGCACTGTCTTCTTTTACTCCGTGCTGCTCCCCTCGGCCCCCAAACTGCCATCTGTCCATTACCCAGAGTCCATCTCCAGCACTTCCTCTGGCTACTTCAAATGGCTCCCTTTGCCTAGCATCCAAACTCCTCCCTGCCCTTCTTACCTTCTTTCCACCCCTCCCTTTCCTTTGATGCATGGTGATTAGGCATAGCTGTCTAGTCACTGCTTGCCTCAAAGTTTCTGCCACTGACACCCCAGGGCAGAAACTTTAAGAAAGGAGTAGCTCAGCGACATCTCAAGGGTGGGACAGAGAGAACTTGGCAATCTAACCAGGAGCACAAAATATCTCAACAGTCAGGGAGTGAACAATGAGACAGAGTAGCATGGAGCAATAGCTTAGGAGCCAGGACTCTGGTCTTTGAATGATGCTGGGGATGAGCTGTGTATGAATCCTTACAAAGAATTCAGAAAAGCTGGGAATATGGGTATAATTTGTTAATACCAGAGAACAAACATCATAGAAATTATGTTCATTTTATAACTTATGAGAATGACTTACCCTTTAAAACTAATTACTACATGCACCGTAGCTATTATGCACATCATTAATAGGTGTCAGATTAATTTTATTGTAAGTTGTATTCGACCACAATGTAAAAATCCCTGAGATATACACTTAGTTTTCTTGCCAGACCTTGGCTTCTGCTTACAACTTTCAATAATTAGGAGAAGCGTGGTTGGAGTCTGAATTAGGACAGGGAGCTCAATCTGCTCTTAACAGCACATTTGAATATGGTAACTATTATTTGTTTACTTAAAAATGTTTTTATATTTTAAAATGCTATAGATGTTACTGTTACATGTTTTCCTGACTTTTATTGAAAAGGCCGCTTTTTGTCTTCTGTTCCATTCCTCTGGCTCTGCTGCCCATTAGGCCCATGTGGCTATTCAAATGAAATGAATTACATTAATTCCTCAGGTACACTAGTCACATTTCAAGGGGTCAATAGCCACGTGTGGCTAGTGGCTACGCACCAAAGAGAGCACACACGGAATATTCCCATCATTTCAGAAGGTGCTGTTGGGCCGTGCTGCCAGAATCTTGGTGGTGGGGAAAGTCAGGTTTATCCATCATGGAATGAATGACCCGGTCAGCTGGCTGGGAATTTCAGGGCCCCAGTTTTGATGGCGATGACAGTGAGTATCGCAGTGACTGAGCAGGGCAGACTCTGCCATGAGAAAGTGGAACAGCCTGTCAGGGAGCTCGGGCAGGAAGTGGGGAGGAGCCCGCACAGGAGGTGTGGATCCCACCGCTGCTCGCTGCTCTGCTCGTGAGAGCGAGCTGCTACTCTCTGCTGTTGCCTTGTTCGGCGGGATACAGGTGAGTCACATCCAGATCAACTCAATTTATTAGTCTTACAGTATATGGAGTATTATTTAATAAAAATTGACATAGTGAATGAATGACGTAACAAACAGCTGCTTTTTTTTTTTTAAAGATTTTATTTATTATTTATTTTTAGAGAGGGAAGGGGGAGAGAAAGAGAGAGAGAAACATCAATGTGTGGTTGCTGAGGGCCATGGCCTGCAACCCAGACATGTGCCCCGACTGGGAATCGAACCTATGGTGCCTAGTTCGCAGCCCACGCTCAATCCACTGAGCTACACCAGCCAGGACTCACAAACAGCTGCTTTTTATAAGGTCCACAACTTTCATACATACGGAGCTTTACAGTTTATATGTGTCTTTAATGCATTCTTTCATTTGATCCTCATAACCGTGTAAAGTGAGCAGGAAACCTACTATCCTCCCCTCACTGGTGAGACAGTCAGGACTCAGAGAGTTTAAGACATTTTCTCGGGATCACCAGCTAATAAATAACAGAGTTGTGACTCAAATTCAGGATTTAGGATTCGAAATGACAGTGCATGGCCTTTTATGTGTCTTTCTAATAAGAGTGTTTCTACCGGCCAATGGTGTGGTAGGACTCAAGGATGCCTCCAGCATTTAGGGTTTCCCAGGGACCCATTGATTCAACGTTGATAGGTGCTGTGAGTTGTTGGCGTGACGCATGGTTTACATTTTTCACGATTCCCTGAATCTGTGCTTCTGGGCCTTCGCAGGCAGGCTGCCTGGCGCTCTGCAGCAGTGGCTTCCACTCCGTGTCCCACCAATCCCCTGGCTCCATGGAGGGGCTGCAGAGGCTGCTGGTGGGGGTGGGCACAGCGGGGGGGCCTTGTTTTTGGGCTCCGGGCTGTTCAGGGCTGATATGCTTTCAACTATTTTTATATATTTGACATTCCGCGAAAAAAAAAAAAAACACTTCACTTGGAAAAGGTTCTTTTGCTAACCATTAGAAAAAGAATCACTGTTCTAAAGAATTTTTGTGGCAGCTTGCTTCCTGTGACAAGAAAGTGGGGCAAGCTGCACTCTGCCCAGGCGTCACCCAGGAACAGGATTCGCTGTAGACCAACGCTTCCTTTCTAGTGAGAAACAACCCCTCCCCTAGGGCTGGCTCCATGGGCTGGGGAAGCTCAGGGTCTCCTTGACCCTAGGGAGCCAGCCCTAAGGCAGGGCAGGGGCAGAGGGCCCCTGTGCTGGGACCAGAGGGCCCTTGGTTGTTGACAGAGGTGCTCTGTAGTCTTATTCTGACACTTGGCTCTCATTCTCTTTGCTGCCTGAGCCCACAGCATCTGCCGAGTGCTCCCCCTTTGACTTGACGCTTGGTCCTAAGGGTTTGTTGGCCTCAGCCGGAGGCAGCTGCCAGACTGCTTCAACTCACAGACCACCAGTTCTGGCCCCATCTGGCCTGCTGGATTTTGTTGCTGCTCCCCTATTTGCAAACCAAGAGACTGTGGAAAAGGTCAGACAATTCCTTGGTATCAGCTCTTGTATTTCTTGTCCTTCCCTTGATGTGAATACACTAAAATTGATCGAATAAGCCTGGATTTTTAATTATAATTCTACCTGTATCTAATGTTTATTGTGCAATTAATGTGAAAATTCTTACTTTTTCACTGATAGATTCGAAAACACGAGATACTGTTGTCAGCACAAAAAGGGAAAGTGAGGTGAGTCATGTGGAAATTGAAAATAAAGTTAGCTTATGACAAGAAAACTAAAAAAACCCACACATAGTAGTTGAGATCAGCCATTTAAAATTTACACAGCTTGGAATTGGTGCCTGGAGGACAACACTGTGGTATATAAAGCAAGGCAAGGGATAGTCTTAGAAAGATGAAATGGAACCACGATTTTGGAAATGTAACCCAAACAACTGCAGGAAACAGATAAACAACTGAATCATACTCTACAGTAACAACATGCTCAGATAATTTAACTGACCAATTGTTTGTTGCCCTGTTTGGGCATATATATTTCATATGTTGTAATTACATGCTGTTGAGAGGGGAATAAAGCCCCACAGAGGGAGTTTAAGTCTCTAGTACTGTCCAAGGAATCTAGGATCTCCACACTGGCTCGAGAGCATAGGAATATCAGGACAGGTGTGTTCCCCGGTGGGGTTGTAAGAGTTTGTCTGGCCTTCCTAGAGCTTGGGTGAATGCATTTGACTTTTGGGGTACAAGGTATAGAAGAGACCATCACAGTTTATCTCAACCAATGCGATTTGTTGTTAGATACATGAGAAAACTGGTAGGTGGTTTATACTCAGGACATCAGAATGACTCTCACGGGCTGGAGGCTTCTCAGTCCACCAGTCTTTCAGGTGCATTCAGTGCCTCTGGTTTTGGTTCTTTTTCTACCTGTACTTATTCTTCTCTGCCAGGTTAACCTGTCTCCATTCTTTCTGTGTCTTTGTTTCTACTAAAATATGGGTATATCTTAAGACTTTTCCTTATTCTCTCTCTCTCTCTCTCTCTCTCTCTCTCTCTCTCTATATATATATATATATGTATGTTTTATATTCAAAATCTCAAGAGAAATGCTCTAAGTTGCCATCTAATATAGAATCCAGTCCTACACCTTCAGATGGTGGCCTCTCTCTATAGAGTCAAGTAAAACAAAGGATGAAAATGTACCCATAGCGGATATTTCAAAAGGTAAGATCTTGGAAACTTCTCTGGAGGGTTGTAAAGTTGGTAGCACCTAGTAGAAGCAAGCCAGTATGGTGAATTTTCCCCCATAACTTTGTTCTGACTCATATTCATGAAATAGCTGCAGGCTTATTAACTGAATCTGCCAAGTGCTCTGATACTAAGGTTTCCTGGCTAGTGGACATAGATACTTTAATCATTGGAAAGAAATGTCCTAAACATAAATTGCTAAATTGACATTTTGGTTTATGTGCTGGTTAACTTTATATGTCAGCCTGGCTGGGCCTTAGTTTCCAGATGTTTGGTCAAACATTTTTCTGGATGTTTCCGTGAAGGTGTTTTTGGATGAGATTTACATTTGAATTGGTGGACTTTGAGTGAAGCAGATTGCCCTCATAGTGGGCCTCATCTAATCAGTTGAAGGGCCTTATAGAACAAAAGACTGACCTTTCCCCAAGTAAGGAGTACGTCAGCCCACAGACCTTGGACTTGAACTCCAAGTTCTTCCCTGGGTTTCCAGCCTGACAACCCACCTTGCAGATTGCCTTCACAGTCACGTGAGCCAATTTCTTAAAATAAATCTCTATTCAAATACATATCCTATTGGTTCTGTTTCCCTGGAGAACCTTGACTAATACAGTTTATGTCAAGTCTCTCATGAGTTCATTTAGCATGGGTCAGTTCTCCTGAGTTTATTCTGCTCTAAGGGCTCCAGAACCTCACATTTCTCAAGTAGCTGTCATCTTCAGTAAATAGCTTTCATCTTTTCACTCTCTAACTATGTTGATCTCTTTCTGGGACATTCAATAACTTATTTAATGCTTATTGAAACTCCTTGAGATTCTTAAAGCTACCATTGCACTGTAAAGTGAGATTCACATGAATCTCTAAATAGATATTAAAAGACAGATAGACACTGCAGCTCAGGGTATTAGTTAAGGTCGAACCCAGAAGGTTATATTTTGTGCATGTGTAGTAACAGACAAAATGAATAGGAGACAGGCATCTCCCAAAGTTGTGGTTATTGTATTCCTTTCCGATTGTTGCTTTAACCAAATACCACACAGTTAGTGGCTTAGAACAACACAAATTTACTACAGTTCTGAAGGTCAGAAGTCTGAAATGGGTCTCATGGACCTAAAATCAAGGTGCTAGCCGGGCTGTGTGTCTTTTGGAAACCCTGAGGGAGAGAATTCCTTTTCCTGCCCTTTCCAGCTGACTCCATTTCTTGGCTCATAGCCCCTTTCCAGCTAGTGATTGCATCACTCTGAGCTCTGCTTCCATGGTCACATCTCCTTCTCTGGCTCTGACTCACCTCTCTTCAAAGGACCCTTGCGATTACCTTGGTTCATCCAGATAATCCAGAACAGTCTTTCTGTGTCACCTAATCTCACCTGCAAAGGTCCTTTTTGTTATTTAAGGTAACATATTTATAGGTTCTTGAGGTTAGGATGTAGACTTTTGGCTGGAGGCATTGTGCTGTCTACCACAGCTATATCCTTTTAATAAGGTTACATAATTTTAATAAGCATTTAGTGGTTATAGTGTGGTAGGACTCTAAAATTGAAAATAAAGAAAATAGAGTCATTAAAGCTACATTGTAGAATTGACACCTAATTTAGAATAAAGGGATGCAAGATCAACGGAAGAAGATGAGATTACTTGTAGGCAAACTAGCCTTCACTGCATCATTGGTAGCATTAATTCAAATTAAAGAAAAGGGGGAATAGAGCCCTGGCTGGCGTAGCTCAGTGGATTGAGCGCGGGCTGTGAACCCAAGTGTCACAGGTTCGATTCCCAGCCAGGGTACATGCCTGGGTTGCAGGCCATAACCCCCAGCAACCACACATTGATGTTTCTCTCTCTCTCTATCTCCCTCCCTTCCCCCTCTAAGAATAAATAAATAAAATCTTAAAAAAAAAAGAAAAAGAAAAGGGGGAATAGGATTGGTACATACTAGCAGTGTTTACTCAAACACTAAAAGGGGAAAGGGAGACTCAGATACCAGACTTTGACTATTTCAGTTCTCATGGTAAATATGTCCCTCAAGGGCGAATGATGCAGGGCTTTAGTCCTTGTATTTCAGGTACTCCAGGCCCCTTGGTGATCCCGTCCTGATGCTAAGATTGTTTATCAGGCTAAGGAATTTGGATAGTGAATCCATATCTGAGAATAATATTGTTTTATGACACATTTATAAGTGATCTATACACACAAGAATCAAATACATTCTAGAAAAGCTGCCTATCTAAGCCCTTGGAGATTCGTGATATACATCTGCAGACCAAAGGAAATCTGCAATTTTGAAAGCTGTTTAACTCAGCTTAGTCCAGTGTTTCCCAAATTTATTTGTTACTGAACCTTTTGTTGTTGTTGAAAGATCTATTGAAATGCCTAACAGCAAGCACATAACACATTTTCAGGAATGATGCCTTAAAGATTTAATTTATCTCCCTCCCGTTGTTTTGTTTTGAGTCATACTCATAAAACCACCTTTTGATTTCCGTGTGGTTGGATCACAAGAGAAAAAAAATGTTTTGATCAGGCCAACGTGATATTTCTTGTGAGTGCGGTGTTATATTTCTCACTATAAATGAACATACGAGCCTTTTGATGTTTGCTTTTGTCTCATGGTCCTTTTAGTTAGTTAGTGTGAGCTGATCTATTTGTCACCCAACTTCCACTTACTTTCAGTGCCTGTCTACTCACCTGCACTTCTAAAAGGAAGGTTAACAGAACTCGATCTATTACCTGAGTGACAGGGAGAAAATAATCGTGAGTTCTGGAATCCAAATACTTGTCCTGGTGGCCTGATAATCAGGGGAATTGACTGGACTACTTGAGAGATGAATGGATCTTGAAACTAGACATTAAAACAAAGACCTCAGATTACCACATATTTCTGTGTCCTTAGGCAATCATTTCTTTGTTTTTTGGGGGTATCAACTAACTAATGAATAATAGCATCAATCTATTTTACATGGTTACTATGAAGTGTAATTCATATTGCTGATCATAAAAGAGTCCTCAAAGCTTAGAGAGAATATGAAATTAAGGAGGGCCAAAAAAGATAAAAAATAGCATGTACTAGTTTTATTTAAAAAACCAACCTGTAACACAATGGTATTTTGTAAGAGCAAGTTAATTTTAGAAACATTGGGTTTTCCTCTTCTTGCACTCAGATACAGCTAAACTTTGATATGTATTATGATTGGTATTGAAATACTGAACTACTCCAAAGAGAAAGTTCAAATAAGAGTAATCAGGTATTGTACTATGAGATTCATGGAGGAAGAAGAAAACATATATAGAATCACTTATCCTTAAGAAAATAATAAAATATAATTATTATCATAGAAAGATTTAATAAACTTCCATAATTCATTAAATGTTAATATATTTAATCAAAGTAAATTTATGATAAATAAACTCTGTAGTAGCTTTGTAGGCTTCATTCTGTGAGTCCCCAGTTTACTCAGAGTTTTCCTCTCTAAAGTACCCTGTCTCCAGTTTTCATTTCCCAGAACCTCTCCATCTTCCAATTGTTCTTAATCACCACCTTGTGGAGTGAACCCCAGATTTGCTCTCCATCTGCTTCTTAGGACCTGACATTTAAGAATTTTCTTTCTCACAGTCTATTCTGGCTTAGGCCCATAGTTCCTTTTTGTCTAATTCTTGTTAAACTTCATCCTACTTCTCATCCAATGAGAAAGAAGGGTTTTATCTACCCCCTTATCAAAACCTTTTTGGAGGTTTTGGAGGTAAGAGAGGAGATGAGCAGTGAATTCCATAGACAGAGTTCTCAGTAAGACCAGGATTTGCAGAAAAAATCTGGAATGACACAAGATCTGGATTAAAGAGATTTACTCATCTCAAAAAGAAAGCATACTTTCCTAAGAAAATTTTGTTTATATTTCCTGTTTTTTGTGCATAAAAGTTTAATTTTAATATTGCATTAATAAGACTTTTTCTTTATTGTTATTTTTTAAAGTATAATTAAATACAAAAAAACTACATGCAATTTTAATAGCCCCAAATTATAATGATTAAATATTAACATAAAATTTTCACAAAATTCAAAAATCATATAGTCTAATGACTCTAAATCAATAGATACTTGGCATAAAAATAAAAAAGCTTTACTTTACAATAATTTTATTAGATTTATTTAATAGAGTTTTTCTTAGTATAATCTAGACATAGATGAAGTTTAATCTTTGAAAGTTTGGTTATTTTAGTGTTATAGTTTTGAAATTAGACGTATTAATCTCAGAAGTGTCTAAATACATGTTTTTAAGTGCTTCTCTTCTCCTTCCTCTTCTCCAAATAAGAAAAGAACTATGTTATTAGAGGCTGTAATTAATTTCTGAGTGTTCAAGAAAATTTTACAGAGAGAGTTTGTTCCTAAATCTAAATTTCTAAAAGTCTTCCAACTCTTCCCTCCTCATAAGCAGAAATTAGCACTGACGTTTTGGTTATGGTTATGGAATTAGTATTAAACTTTTGGTTGTGGTTATCAGATATATATTAAATTCTTTCATCCTTGTGTACTGAGCTTTTGGGGAAACTCAGGAAACAGATGTGGCTTGATATCTGCATCTTATAGTTCTGGATACTGGATTGGAGTAATATGGTCAATCAATATTATATTGATTTAAGTTCTTCTGTAAAGCTCTGCTGTGCAATATGGTAGTCATCAGCCAGTGTATCTACTGAGCCCTTGATATGTGGCTGGTATGAACTGAGAGGTGCCATAGGGTGAATCATACCAGATTTCATAGAGTTAGTACCAAGAAATTGTAATGATCTCATTAGTAATTAATGTGTTGGTTACATATTGAAATGATAACACTATATTGGGTTAAATATATTTATTATTGGAATTAATTTTATTCTTTCAAAAACATTTAACATATCTGCTGCAACCCTGGAAATTACATACATGGCTTCCATTTGTGGCTTAGATTTTTATTTCTAGAGGTGATCTAGAGCTACTGTGCAATGAAGCATTTTACATGTTTATATTTTCCAGACATTTAAACACTAAAATGTTCACTGTATCAATTATTTTTGTGTAAGTCTTGTTAAATGTACTATACTTTTGCATCTTCCTAACAGAGAAAGCAACTCAATACAGCATTTTCTCGATAGGTCAATGTCATTTCTACGAAGCTCAGTTTTTTAAATATCATGTTTTATTGATATTCTCATGAGTTAGTGAAGCTTATAGGGCTATTGCTTTCATATAAAATGGTCCCTGGGTGGTGTGTGATTATAGTTGGGAATTTGGCTATGTTTTCCCCAATGTTTTTAAATTGCTTCTTAAGCATACCTTTATGCTCTTTCCAATGCAACCTGTATGTCCTTTATAATTTAAGAAAACCTAACAGTTTTCTAGAGAAAATGTAAAAGCAGCTTATGAGGCTGGTAAGGTTTTTCAAAATTGTAGGTCTTAGAGCCCATGGCAGGCTCTGCTTCTCCTGTAGATGAAGTCCATGGGCTTTATTACAGCTGGTTTTCTTGCAAGGCAGACATCTTTTAGGCTTTTGGCTTAGTGGATATGAAAGAGATATCTGTGGCTGCCAGAGTCTTACTACCAGCCTGTTACCTGCAGTGTGTGGCATTTTTCAATGATATTAGAATCCTCGTATACAGTTGTTGGGAAAAACCACTTCAAAATATATATGGAAGTAATAGGTAGTAGCTAAAATTATTCTGTTGACTTCTGTTTTTTAAGGCAATGCTGTTGGTCTCAGCCACAATTACTATATTCAAGTATGGCTAAATGTGGCTATATCCAAATGTGGAATGAACTATATACATGTGAAATATGAACCTGGGTTAGCAGGTATAGCCTATTTTTTAGCTATTCCCCTGATGGTTTTCTTCACTTTTCTTACAGTTGCAGCTGTGGCTGACTGTGTACTGCTGCTATTTCCCAGCAGTCCAAAGCTCTGTTGCATTGCTTGATGCTCTGCTTTGTTATGTTCTTATAGTATTTATCCTGTGCTCCTTGCTTGTGATTTTCCTGACATCAGCTGTCTTACACAATAGCTCCTTCAGTGTCCTGCTGTTTTCCATTCTCTGTATACACACATTCCAGGGGCGCATCGGTATGAAGACTATTTCAGTATCAACACTGACAATATTTCTTATGACACTGGTGAGAAATCTGATTTTTAAGTTAACATTCTTAGGTCTGGGAGGTGGTATTGTTCCCTAACACATAGACATCTATTATGATCCATATAACATTGCGTTATACAAGTCTACTTATTGGTGAGTTCTGTCATATGAGTGAGGGATTTAGGGTGTCCTGTGCTGCCTATATAATGTTCTCTGTAAGAGACATACTTTATATTCAAAGATTCAAGTAGTTTGAAAGTAAAAGATTAGAAAAGCAAACAGTAACCATTGAGGAACTGTAGTGACTTTATTAATATAGACAAATAGACTTTGAGGCAAGAAATAAAGAAAGCATTTCGAAATGATAAAATTTTTAATATAGCAGGAAGAATAGCAATTGCAAATGTGTAAGTATGTAACAACAGAGCCCCAAAACACACACAGCAAAGATAGAGAGAATTAAAGGATTCCTAGATAATTCAATATTAGAGTGGTTGAAAATGTCAATATTGCTCTCTCAGTAATTGATAGAAGAACTAGACAGAATATCAGTAAGGATAATCTCGACTTGAACAACACTTGAACAAGCCACCAACCTGGCATAACATAAAATTCTCCATCCAGCAACTGCAGAATATACATTCTTTTCTTTTTTTTCATTTTTTTATTTTTGAGAGAGAGACACACTGATTTGTTGTTCCACTTCTGTTCATGTTCCACCATGCATTCATTGGTTGATTGTTGTATGTGCCCTGACCAGGGATCAAACCAGCAACCTTGACATATTGGGATGATACTCTAACCAACTGAGCAACCTGGCCAGCTGCTGCCTTGCCACGAGTCCTCTCCACCCCTGCTGCCCATTTCTGCCCCTACTATTGTTCTGGATAAATGTTTCTTCTTTAACTCCTTGGTTGTCAGACTTCCATGCAGTTCAATTTTCTGGCAGTTCTGGTTGTTTTTTGTTTTTAAATTTGTTGTTGTCTTTCTTTTGGTTGTGTGAAGATGCAAAGTGTGTCTACCTATATCTCCATCTTGGCCAGAAGTTCCTAAACTAGCTGATTTAAAACATATCACAAAGCTATAGTCATCAGACAGTGTCATACAAAGATAAACATACAGATCAATGTAACAGAATAGAGTTTAGAAATAATACCTAACATTTGTGGTAAACTGACTTGAAAAAAGGTGCAGGTATGATTCAGTCAGGGAAAAAACACTCTTTTTAACAAATGGTGCTAAGACTATTGGATATTTGCATGTAAAACTTTTAAATGAACTCAGATCCTTACTTTACACTGTGAACAAAAATAATTCAAAATGGATCAAAGATATAAATGTAAGAATAAAATTATAAAATTTCCATAAGAAAACATAAAAGATCTCTGTGATCTTAGGGTCAAAATGTGTAACTCTTAAACTCAATAATAAAAAGACAAACAACCCATTTAAAAAGTAGGCAGAAGATTTGAACAGATGTTTCAACAAAGACACTCAAATGGCTAGTAAGCATAAGAAAAAATTAACATATTTGGGAAAGGTAAATTAAAGCTATAATAACAACATATCACTAAAGACCCACTAGAATGGCTATTATTAAAAAGTTAGATAATGTCAAGTGTTGGCAAGAATATGGACAAACTGAAACCCTTATGGTGCAGCACTCATGAGAAGGTAAAATGTTACACCCACTTTGGAAAATGTTTGGCTGTTTCTTGACAAGTTATACATACCCGTATCACAGTGCCCAGTATTTCCATTTCTCTGTGTCTACTCAAGAGAATGAAGATACACAAATACTTGCATATGAATATTCATAAAAGCATTATTTTTAATAGCCAAAATTTTAAGACAACCCAAATGTTAATCAACTAGGAACTGGATAAGCCAAATGTTTGTATATCTGTATAATGAAATACTACTCAGCAATAAAAAAAAGCAATGATATGAATGAATCTTAAAACCATTACATTTAGAGGGGCAAAAAACAGACACAAAAGACTGTCTGTTGGGCTGGGGATGGGAGAAGGGACTGATTGCATGCAGCCTGAGGGAACGTTCGGAGTAAAGGAAGTGCTCTAAAGCTGCCCGGTGGTGAGAGTTCCATTACTATGTAAACTCACTAAAACTCATTGAAACGTATATTTACACTGGGTGAATTTTATGGTATACACATTACACTTCAACAAACCTGTTAAAAACTCATATGACAAAGAGTAAAAAATGTATAATTATAGACTAAGGAAGTGAAAAAAATGGAACAATAATTCAATCTACCACAGTAACCAAATTTCATATAAATAAAATATATTAGAGAATTTCTCGGGGCAGTCAAATTAGACTCTATCATTTACATCTGTATGGTTCACCATGGCAATTAACACGGTGCATATAGAAGACGCTTAATATTTTTTAAATGACATGAAATAAGGCTGTCTTAAAACTCTATAATTTTTGATAGCTACTATGCAGCAAAAGCCACACTCCATTTTTCAGTAATATCTGAAGTTGCATGACAATTTTAAAATATTGTCTTAAATTTTATCTTTCAGTTTTGATGTTTGAGCATTCTTGCCAGGAAAAATCCTTATGTAACTCAAATTACCCTAGCTCTGGGCCACTAACCATGTAAGTAGTTAGACCCTTATGAAGTCCTGCAGTCCCTCACCCTCTTTCACAATCCCAGCAGCCCCAAGGATATTTCACATGTGCTCCAGCACTCTTCATCCCCCTAAGTATCCTCACTGCCCTTCTGGACAGAATAGTTTCCTTTCCTGTGGCTATTCTCAGTCTTCCAGGTATGGCAGATAGTGCTTCTTTTCCACTGGCCCTCTGTCGTACTGTGAGCAAGTGCCACAAATCTGTATCATCAAGCAGCTGGGCCTGCAGAGTGGCCACAAGGAAGTACTGGGGAGATGGACCTATCAGCCCTGCACTGGTGTCAGCACCAGCTCTCAGCACGACCAGGTCTCAGGTGCCCTAATGTGGAAATGGAGAAGATTCCTTTCTACCTTCAGGGTTGCATTATGTTAGATGTGTCCCGCAGCAGGACTGCTTGGGTCCAAAGTGTTAGAGAGTGCAGAGAGAGATGTTTAGTTTCCCTCAGAACCTTCCTTCTCGTTAGGCTCCAGGCCTGCACCAAAGAGCAGTGTTTGGAACAGATTTGCATAATCCCAATCATGCTTTTCTCAGAATCTTTATTCTCCTCTGCCTTGAGAGGCCAGTCTTATCATGCCTGTAACCTTCCTTGCGCCTAAGTCCTTTAGGACATCCTGAAAAAAGAGTTTTATCAGTCTACTTCCTCAGCCTGACAAGCACATTCAGACATGCTGAAAACACAGCAACAGAGGATGGCTCAGTGGTGATCTTTACTGCATCTGCAACCTGACCATTGTTGTTAAGAAGGTTCTAATACAGCTCCCTGGACAGTGGGCTTTTCTTTTTAACTCTTGAACCTACTGCTTCATTTTACCTTGTTAGAATTATCTTTATTTAAATATCAGAAGTTTAAAATATAGTTATTTTATAAAATAATTTTTACAGTTTTGATAGTGGGAGAATTTCTTCTTGTTTTCTGGATCGTGGCTGCACAAGGCAGATGATGAATAGAACATAAATTTGTGTCACAGTGAGAGGTATCTTTTGCACAATCATTGTGATGCTAAGTCTGACCTTCCGAAACTGACCGATGGCTTGTATGGAAACTCTGCTCTCATAGGCTGTTATTTACTTCCCCAAGTCTATTACCTCTTTGTTCCATAGGGAACTACTCTTTTCAATGGGCTCATCTGAGAACTTCATTGCCCAGCCTCCTTTGCACATGGATGTGCCCAATGAGATGTAAGTAGAAGACTTTTAGGAAAGCTCCTTAGAAGTGAAAGGATGAGCAACATTTTTCCCCCTTTCTTTTTCCTGAGGATGTAATGGCTGGAATTAATCAGCCATATTGGATTTATGAATACACCTTAAGAGTGGAAACTGTGCATTAGGAGGGTCGAGAAGAAAGAGACAATGAGTGTGGGGCTGTAAAGACTTGGAGGGTTCACTATTGTGGCTCTGGTCTGCCCGCATACACTTTCTTTTCTTTCTTATTTTTTATACCACTAACCTTAGAAAAAAAATTTTGTCACAAGTGTTACTTTTTGTTCTTTATTTGTATTGTTGACACTATTACAGATGTCCCCATTTCCCCTCTTCTACCCAGCCCCACCCCCTTCCCTCATGCCCTCACCATACTGTTGTCTGTGTCTGTGGGTTACAGGTTTAAGAAAGAAACAAAGTTCTCTATTGTTTAAGACAGTTTTTGTTTTTTTCTGGAATACATAGCCAAGTGTTATTTCTAAAAAAATACATTTGATAAGCACAAGAGGAAGATGAAATATTCCTGATAGCAGAAGAATAAAGCACCTGATTATTTTCTACTGATGCAGAAATGGTTCTCATTATGAAATAACATTTCAAAAGAGCAGCTGTTACAGCATCCAACTTATCTGAAGCATTTCAAATATTAGTTAAAAATAAATGTTTATGTTTATGAATCACAGAGTCATAAATGGCTCTGGAATGAAGCTGGGCTAAATACCAAACCTCTCAGACCGAAGTCGGAGAGCACAATTCTGTTTCCCACGCTGTGTCTCCTGAGGCCTTTATTAAGAACAATGCTTACTAAACTGCAGTTCTGATCCACAACATGGACCCCATATTGCCATGTGTCAATTGTCTTAATTCTCCTGCCTCTAAGGAAGGGCTACTTATTTGTTAAAAAGTAATCCATAATAAGAAATTCAAACAGTAATAACATAGAAGGTATTCTTTAAACCGCTAAACCACCATCTGTTCTGTTCTTCAGATCTTAATTAAGATTGTTTCAGCTTTATTGAGGTATAATTGACAACATGGCAATATATTTCAAGTATAAACCATGATAATTGCTATACATATACATTGTGAAAGGATTCTCCACACCAAGTTAATTCACATATCCATCACGTCACATATTCCCCCCCCCCACTTTTTTCTGGTGAGAACAATTAAGTTCTATTCTCTTAGCAAATTTCAATTATATAATACAATGTTATTAATTAGAGTCACCAAGTTATATATTAGTTTTTCAGACCTTATTCAAGATTTTTTTTGTGCCTACCACAGTACCTAGTATATTTTAGTCTTTTTATTTATTTAAAGATTATATGATGAGCCCTAGCTGGTGTGGCTTAGTGGGTTGAGTGCTAGCTTGTGAATCAAAGGGTCACTGTTTTGATTCCCTGTCTAGGGCACATGGCTGGGTTGTGGGCCAGGTCCCTGGTGGGGGGCATGTGAGAGGCAACTACACAGTGATGTTTCCCTCCCTCTTTTTCTCCCTCCCCTCCCCTCTCTAAAATAAATAAATAAAATCTTTAAATAAATGTATTAAAAATTATTTTGAAGATAATGTCAGTTATTCCAACTAGATTATTAATTCCCAGAAGACAGGAGCTATGTCTTAAGTTTATAGCTCAAGCCATCTTCATACAAGTCATAGTCATAATATGTCAAAGATAAATTAAAATACAATTAAATTTAGGCCCTCGTACTAATATCACAGGACATTTGGATTCAGATATTGTAGGGATTGGAGTCACCTATCCATTTATTTGGGTTTAGGGGCTCTGACGTCTGAAACTAGTGCACTCTACCCAGGTCTATTTTGCATCCACAAATTTATGTAAGAGTGGAGAGCTCTTTCAGGAGAAGATTGGCTGGTACCCTGATCACTCCACTTCTAACTGAGGTTCAAAAATATAAAACCACACCTGTTGTATGAGGGTGGCTCTGAGGCTGGTTGCAGGGTAGGCAAATGGGACTCCTAAGAATAAATTTTTCACAATGAGGAGGTGGGTCTGCAACAAGAACTGGGTTCAGTATCTAGACATAGGTTATAGGAACCTATATATCTCTCTGGGTAGAGTGATGGGCTGGCATGAAATTCATCCTTGCCCCTAGTTTCCTAGGGCTGCCATAACAAATGAACACACATTTGGTGGCTTGAAACAACAGAAATTTACTGAAACAGAAAATGCAGACCTGGAGGCCAGCGTTCTGAAATCAAGGCGTTGGCAGGGTCCTGCTCCTTCTAAAGGCTCTAGAGGAGGTTCCTACCTTACCTCCTCCAGCATCTGTCATCAGTATAACTCCAGTCTCCGCCTCTGCCTCAACCTAGCCTTCTTTCTTGTGCCTCTGTGTCTGTTTTCTCTTGTAAAAACTAGTTATTAGAGTTAGAACCCACCCAATCCAGGATGAGCTTTAACTTAAGATCCTTAACTGTATCGGCAAAGGCTTTTCCATATAAAGTCACATATGCAGACTCTGGGTAGTTTATCTTTTGAGGGGCTACTAACTGACTAGAGTCTGCCCTCTGGATCCCCGAAATTCATGTTCATCCCACCTATAAAATACTTTTACTCTATTAAGCATCCTCCAAAGTTTTAACCTATTACAGACAGCATCAACTCTTAGCCCAAAAATCTCATGTAAATATCATCAGTTCAAAGGCCCTAAGCCTCATCATCTAAACCAGTTGTGGATGAGACTGGTATCATCTATCTTGGGGCGGAATTTCCCTTCATCTTCATCCTGTGAACATAGAAAACAAATTATTTGCTTCCAAAATACAATGGTGGAACACGTATAATATAGACATCTGTATTACAAAAGGGAGCAATTGAAAGAAATTAGGGAGTCACCAGTACCAAATGAGTCTGAAATCTGCCAAGGTCAACTCCATTAGGTTTCAGGGCTTGAGAATAATATCTAAAGCCCGAGGCTCCCTCATCTGTGCCTGTGGCTCCTTCATCCTCTCTATAATTCATGGCAGCTCCACTGTGCTCTGTGCTGTTACCAATGGCTCCATTGTCCTTGGCCTCCGGACCCACACAGCAGTCCCACCTTGAATCATCCTTCCTTATTCTTGAAAATAGCACGTATTTGCAGCTGAGTAGCTCAATAAGGCTGTTTACTGCTTTTAGGAATTTAGGAGCAAACTTCTTTTATTTTATCTAGTCTCTGTCCCTGTTAGTCCAAGCTGGCAATGTTTGTGCTGGTATAACATTATCAGACACCTTGGGAGCCTCCCGTGTGTCCATAAGACAAAAGGGTTCTCCACAGCTTCTTCCTAGATAACCTTATCTCCATTCTTGGCTTCTGCTGAGATGGTTGATTGGAAACTGAATGACACACTTCATATTTTCAAGAAAATGTTGTACAGCTACTCTGGTATGTTTTCCTCCAGAGCAAGCTTTCTCAACAGTATATTTCCTAATTTTAGCATCCTTTGTAATATGGATAGGCAAAGACCCTCTCAAATCACAAAGTACTGGCTCCTTTTTGTCTGACAATTCCTTCCTCAGTTCCTTTTCTTCCTCTAGCATTTTACTGTAAGCAATAAGGGTCTTCAACAACATTACCTGTAACACTTTGCCTGCAAATGTTCTCAGCTAGATAATCAAGTTCAGCCCTTATAAATTCTGCTGTCCTAAAGTAGAAAACAGTTCAGCCAAGTTCTGTCACTTTTTTAAAAAACAAGGATCACCTTTCCCCCAGTTTCCAATAACATGCTTCTCATTTCCTCTTGACATCTCATCAGAAGTACCTTTAACATCCACATTTCCACCAATCATCTCCACGAAGAAATGTAGGATTTTTCTCTCAAGCATCTCAGAATTCTTTCAAGCTCTATCCATAACCCAATTCCAAAGTCATTGCTGCATTTTTAGGTACTGGTTCCAGCTGCATCCTACTTTGCAGTGCCAAAATCTGTATTAGTCAAAGTTCTACCAGAGAAACAGACATAGTAGGAAATACAGAAATTTTGTCATAGTTCTATATCTATCTATCTATCTATTTATCTATCTATCTATCTATCTATTTATCTTCATCATCATCTGTCTATCATCTATTTCAGGGAATTGGCTTATAGTATTGTGCTGGCCGGCAAGCCCCAGACTGTAGGGCATGTCAGCTGGCTAGACACCCTCTGACAGGGGCTGAAGCTGCAGTCTGTAGAAAGTTTCTTCTTTCTCAGAGAAATACCAGTTGTATTCTTTTTTCAAAAACAGCTTAAATACAAAAACATGCTTTTTGTATTTAAACATGGTTTTTGTATTTCCACACATATGTGCAACTTTCACCAAGCCAATTTTACAATATTTTCATCACCTCAAAAAAAGGCATATTCTTTAGCTGTTACCTCCTATTTCCCCATTCCCTGAATCTACTTTCCCTGACCTGCAGCTGTAAGGAACCACTAATTTACTTTTAGTCTCCATAATACCTCTTTTGGATATTTATATACTTAGACTCATATAATATGTAGAATTTTGTGATTGGATTCTTTCACTTAGCATATACTTTTAAGGCTCATCTATGTTGTAGCATGTATCAATACTCCACTCCTTTTTGGGGCTGAGTAATAATCCATATCAGAATGGATTGTCTGACTGTCAGATGAATTACCCATTTATCTGTGGATGGACACTTGGGTTGTTTTCATGTTCTGCTTATTATAAATCATACTGCTGTAAACATTTGTGTACAATATTCTGTGTAGACAAATGTTTGTATTTCTCTTGGGTATATACTTCGAAGTGGAATTGCTGGATGATATGGTAATGTTTAATCATTTGAAGAATGGCCGGACTGTGTTCCAAAGTGGCTGGGCCATTTCACGTCCTCACCAGCACTGATGGAGGGTTCCAGTTTCTTCACATTCTCATCACTTGCTGGTTATCTGATTTTTTTTTTTTTTTAATTCTAGCCATCTTAGTGTAGGTGAAGTGGTATCTCACTGTGGTTTTAATTTCCTAATGATGAGCATCATTTAACATGGTTATTGGCCACTGTATATCTTCTTTAAAGTAATGATTATTTGGAAACTTTGCCCATTTTTATTTGGTTATTTTATTTGGTTATTGAGTTGTAAAAGTTCTTTATGAGTCATATAAAGTATCTTATCAGCTATGTGATTTGCAAATATTTTCTACCATTACATGGAGTTTTTAACTTTCTGTATAGTGTCCTTTAGATACACAAAATTTTTCAAATTTGATGAAATCTAATTTATTTTTTATTTTGTTTCTCGTGCCTTTGATGCCACATCTAACAATCTTTTCACAAATGCAAGGTCATGAATATTTTTTTCCTACATTTTTTCTAAGAAATAGTTTTTGCCCTTACATTTAAGCCTTTGATTCATTTTGAGTTAGTTTTTGTACATTGTGTGAGAGGAGGTTCCAACTTAATTCTTTGCATGTGACTACCATGTTGTTCCAGTGTCATTTGTTGAGAAGCCTATTGTTTCTCACTGAATGGTCTTGGCACCCTTGTCAAAAATCAGTTTACCATGGGATATAAGTTTATTCTGGGGCACTCATTTCTTTTTTTTATTGTTGTTCAAGTACAATTGTCTCCATTTTCACCCCATCATGTTCCTCTGCCATACCCATCCCCACCTCTCACCCTTGAACCCACCCCCTTTGGCTTTGTCCTTGTGTTCTTCATACTACACAGTGGAAAGAAAGAAGGAGCTCCTATCCTTTGCGACAGCATGGATGGAACTGGAGAGCATTATGCAAAGTGAAAGAAGCCAGGCACTGAAAGAGAAATACTGTGTGATCTCACCTATAAGTGGAACCTCATCAATAAAACAAGCAAGTAAAATACAACCGGAGACATTGAAATAAAGAATAATCTGACAGTAACCAGAGAGGAGTGGGGAGAGGAATAATAGGGGATACTAGGGGGTGGGCATCAAGGAACATCTATGAAAGGCACTCATTTCTATTCCATATGTTTATATCTTTGTCCATACTGCCTTATATCACATTGTTTTGTAAATACATTTTGAAATTTGGAAGTGTGAGTTCTCTTTCATTCTTCTTCAAGATTATTGTGCCGTTCTGAATCTTTTGTAATTACATATCAATTTTAGAATCACAATGTTAGTTTGTACCAAGTCAGCTGGGATTTTTGATAGAGATTGCATGTAGTTAATGTAGTGTAGTTTTTTTGGTGGGGGTACTGCCATTTTAACAATATTAAACCTCCCAATTCATAAACATGGGATGCTATTCCATTTATTTAGATCTTTACTTTCTCTCTACAATGTTTTGTAGTTCTCATAGTATATGTTTGCACTTCTTTTATAAAAGTTATTTCTAAGAATTATATCCTTTTTGATGCTATGTTGAGTGGAATTTTTTCTTAATTTCATTTTCATTTTCAGACGAGTATATAGTAATGTAATTTATTTATTTATTCATTTAATTTTGTAATGCAATTTATTTTTATGTATTGATTTTGTATTCTATAGCCTTCTGAATTCATTTATTAGTTCTATTCATTTTTACTTAGTGAATTCCTTAGAATTTTTTTACATATAAGATCATATTGTTTGTGAGTAGAGATTATTTTATTCCTTTCCAATTTGGACACTGTTTATTTATTTTTTCTTGCCTAATTATCATAGCTAGAAGCTCAGGTAATATATTGAATAGAAGTGGTGAGAGCAGATATCCTGTCTTATTCCTGAACTTAAGGCAATGCATATTGCCTTTTACCACTAAGCATGATGTTAGCTGTGAGGTTAGTTGTTTTATAAGGCCTTCCAACTGATTGAAGGAGCTCCTACCCCTCAATTATTGAAGATAATCTCCTTTACTTCAAAGTCAACTGATTATAGACATTAACTATGTCTACAAAATACCTTCACAGCAATATCTAGATTAATGTTTAATTGAATACTAGGTGTTAAAGCCTAGCCAAATTGACATTAACTATCACATCTAGGTTCTTTGAAAGGTAGGTATACTCTGAGAGCAAGTAGATATGTATGTGAAATAAAAGAGACATAATAGTAAAATCCACACTGCTTTGGAGCTCCTTGGTGTGAAACTCTAAGAAGATTAAAAAAGAGCACTCCCTTTCTTGTTCATGAAAGTGTGGTCAAGAACCTCAGCTCTGACGTACAGCATTAGGACTTTGGTTTTGCTGACATGAGATTTTCTAGATAGTGTCCTAAAATCCGTCCTTTCCCTGAACTCCAATCTGATGAGTGTCCCAAATGCAACTTACATTTAAAATATCAAAAGAGAATTTATTTCTCCCTTTATATGCTCTGCCTCCTCCTCCCTATTTTTGCTTCTATTCTACTCTCTACCTCAATGCATGGTGTTTATCAGACAACTGATTTATTTTTTGATTATATTTTATTGATTATGCTCTTACAGTTGTCCTGATTCTTTCTCTTTTGCCACCCTCCACCCAGCAACCCCCACTCCCTCAGGCCATCTCCCCACCATTGTTCACATCCATGGGTCACATATATAAGTCCTTTGTCTACTCTATTTCCTATACTGTACTTTACATCCCCATTACTATTTTGTAACTACCTATTTGCACTTCTTAATCCCCTCACCTCTTCACCCATTCCCCCTCACTCCCCTCCCATCTGGCAGCCATTAAAATGCTCTCCATATCCATGATTCTGTCTCTGTTCTTGTTTGCTTTGTTTTTCAGATTCAGTTGTTGATATATATATATATATATATATATATATATATATATATATATTTGCCACTTTATTGTTCAGAGCTTTGATTTTCTTTTTTTCTTTAAGTCCCTTTAACATTTCATATAATAATGGTTTGGTGATGATGAACTCCTTTAGTTTTTTCTTGTCTGGGAAGCTCTTTATCTGTCCTTCAATTCTAAATGATAGTTTTGCCAGGTAGAGCATCAAGGCTGTACATTCCTCCTTTTCATGATATGAATATTTCTTGCCAATTCCTTCTAGACTTCAAAGTTTCTTTTGAGAAATCAGCTGACAGTCTTATGGGAACTCCCCTGTAGGTAACTAACTTCTTTTCTTGTTTTGCCTTTAAGGTTCTCTCTTTATCTTTAAACTTTGGCATTTTACGTACACTGTTTCTTAGTCTGGGCCTCTTTGCATCCATCACAATTGGGACTCTCTGTGCTTCCTGGACTTGCATGTCTATTTCCTTCACCAAATTAAGGAAGTTTTCTTTCATTATTTTTTTCAAATACATTTCCAGTTTCTTGCTTTCTCTTCTCCTTCTGGCACTCCCTATGATTTGAATGTGGATCTCTTGAAGTTGTCCCAGAGGCTGCTTATATTATCTTCCTTTTTTTTTGTATTCTTTTTTCTTCTTGCTGTTCTAAATGACTGTTTTTTGCTTCCTTATGTTCCAAATCACTGATTTGATTCTAGGCTTCATCCATTCTACTGTTTTTTCTCTGTAAATTGTTTTTTATTTCAATTAGTGTTCTTTTGTTTCTCGCTAGGTCTTTTTTTATACTGATGAGGTCCTCACTAAATTCCTTGAGCATCCTTATAACTAGTGTTTGTACTCTACATCTGATAGATTGTGTGTCTCCATTTCATTGAATTGTTTTTCTGGAGTTTTGATCTGTTGTTTCATTTGGGCCATGTTTCTTCATCTCCTCATTTTGGAAGCCTCCCTGTGTTTGTTTCTATGTATTAGGTAGAGTTGCTTTGACTCAGTGTATTGGTAGTGTGGCCTAATGTAGTAGGTGTCCTGCAGGGTCCAGTGGTATAGCCTTCCCTATCACCTAAGCTGGGTACTGGAAGTTGCCCTTCATGTGGGCTGAGTACACATTCCTCTTGTAGTTGAGCTTTAGTTGCAGTTGGCACATCAATGGGAGGGATTTACCCAGGCCAGTCAGCTGCAAGAATTGGCTCTGACTACTTACCACCAACCTCCTACCTCTGTGGAGGATCAGCTGTACAGTGGTAGAGTGATGGTGCACTGATGTGGTCCATAGCTATCCACTGGATGCCCTGCTCTGGGGCTTCCCAGGTGGTGTAGGCCAAGTTCAGCACCCACTTGTGTTTTTCCCTGGGTCACCTTGCCTGAGCTATAAAGCAATCTGAGATGGCTGCTACTTGTGCTGGGCTTGAAGATTCCCAGGTGAAGCCAAGCTATGAATCTAGGCTGGCTGCTGCTACTGCCAGGCTTGGGGCTCACTGAGGCCAGGTGTTGCTTGTTTGAGAGGATTTGGTAGGTTGTGAAGCATGAGCCAAGACCAGCCACTCATATGAAAAGCAGCTTGGGTGGGCCCATAAGTTGGGTGGGGTGATTTCTCTGGGGATCTCGCAGGTGGGTCAAACAGTGTTATCCAGGTTGATGGAGTCTCAGGTATGACACTACCTTAACCAGCTCTGTGGCTCTGTGAGGGGAGGGTTTAGAAAAGGGACAATGACCTCTGTCTGCTCACCTTGGTGCCAGACACTTCAGTTTCTTCCAGTATGCCACTGGTGCCCTTCAAGCTGCTACCATGGTGCTGGAGCTCAGAGAGAGTGAGTCTGAGTAGGTGAGTCCATATGTAGGTTCTTTAAGAGGAACTGCTTGGGACTTGAGAAGTTTCTTCCACCGACTCAATCCCCACTAGTTTTTGCAGCCAGAAGTTGTGGGAGCTTATTTTCTTGGTACTTGAATCCTGGACTGGGGGGCCTGGTGTGGGGCTGGGACTCCTGGCTCCTGAGATTTCTCTTCTAAATTTTTATCTACCACACATAGGTGTGGAACCTACCAATTCCACGTCTGTGCCCCTCCTAGCAATCTGGATGGATGTGGTTTCTTTAATGTAATAGTTGTCAGACTTTTATTTAGCTCAGCTTTTGATGGTTCTGAGTGGTGGTGGTTCTGTATTTTAGTTGTAATTTTGATGTGGTTGTGCAAAGAGACAAGCCATGTCTGCCTATGCCTCCATCTTGACCTGAAGAAACACTTGATTTCTTAGTTCAGAGCTCTCAGGTTCATCCCAGATTCCACTTCCTTATGTAACTTCTCATTCAGTTAATATTAAGTTCTATAAATCATTTCCTCTCAATTTCTTTCAGACTGACAATCTCCTTTCCACATCCCTCCATTATTACTTTAAGCTAATGTCCAAATGGCCCTTTCTGCCTCTGGTCATGTTTACCCTCCAGTAAATTCTCCACACTATCACAAAAAATTATTTTTCTAAAATCCTCATCTGATAATACACCTGTTTTGCTTAAAACTCATCATTAGCTACCCATTGCCTAAAGGAGAAACTCCAAACCTAAGTACCCACTCAAGTACTTGCATTTCCCTAAACATGTTACATTGTTCTACATCCCTGTAGTTTTGCTCTGGCACCTCCATCTGCTATGAATGCTCTCCTCTCCCTGCTGTGCTTCTCCACCTCCATACATGTAGGAGGGAACCTAGTTATTCTTTAAGGCTCAATATCTAAAGGATAGGAAGAGAAAGAAGAGTCTTCAAGGAAGGCTGAGGAAGAATTATACATGAAAAGAGATATAAAAAGTCCTGTGTCCTGAACAGTTTTAGGAAGTGACATAGTTACTCAAAAAAGATTGTTTACAAAACATCAAAACAAAAAATTTCCTTGGAACTCTAAGAAGATAGTTAACTTTTATTTGCTTTTAGACTCTACCTTTATATTAGAATATTCTCAAATATAAAAAATATACAAGTACTTCACAATTTCCTGGTACAGCTTTTTAAAGTTTAAGAACTTGGATTATAGGTATGACAGAAGCACTGTATACACATCATCTAAAGTTAAATGAAGTTTTCTTCTAAAAAGTGATTCTGGCCCTGGCTGGGTAGCCCAGTTGGTTAGAGCATTGTTCTGTTACACCAAGGTCGTGGGTTTGATCCCTGGTCAAGGCACATACAAGAAGAAACTAATGAATGTATAAATAAATGGAACAACAAATTGATGTTTCTCTCTCTCTCCTTCTGTCTCAAATAAAAAAAATGACACTGACTTTATTTCATAGCCAAGGTTCTCTATTATCTTCTTGTTCATGTCAGTCATTTGTGTTGCTCATCACAGGCCTGAGCATATGTTATTATAACTGTATAATATGGTTGTCTTAGAGTTTAATAAACTCACTTCTGGACTTTCTATTATAACCCCAAACTAAGTTATTAAACTTAAGATGTACAGGGGAAAGAAAACACAAAAGTTTTATGAAGACTCAGGATGTATTTATGTGTATGTACATGCATGTTCAATATGTGTGTGGCCATGTAAATATTTATGCATATACAAAATTTTTTTTGGTGCAATTTAAAGTTCATTTGCTTTTACCCTATCCTGAGTGGAATGAAGTTAAACTTGTCATCATCTTTCTTAGACTAAAACATTTATATACTTGAATACTGACACTAAGCTATCTCTTAGCCTGCTACTATGCAAAAATGATCTAGTTCTTTTTATTTTCCTTCATCCTGTTTCCTAAGTGATATAATCCCATTCTAGGGAATGCTATCAAATTTGTGGCATGTTTTTTGGGGAGGCAAAATCGGGTTTTCTATTTCAGGAAATAGCACTAAAATGTAGAATAGAGAAGGAGGATTATTCATCCCTAGGAATTACTAGGAGATGAGTGTATTTATCTAAATATTCAAATGATTACAACAATAAAAATACCATTTTTATGCCAAATATCATTCAAAGAATTTAAAAACACTAAAAAATTTTAACAGACTTGGGGTGGTGAACACACAATACCATATACAGATAATGTGGTATAGAATTGTGTATAATTCTATTAACCAATGTTACCCCAATAAATTCACCCCAAGAAAAGTAAAAGAAAATTTAAACAGGACAATGAAATCTGGTTGCTTTGCACTTAAGTAAACTGAAAATATAAAGATTCTTAAAACCTTGGCATTTTTTTCTGAAGTGAAAAGAGCCTCCTGGCTTCCACAGTGTATGGAATGTGGCACTCACTGATAAGCAAACCAGGGTGGAGGGCCTATTATCCTGTGAGATTACATTCCAGTTACTGCTCAAACACATTTTCCATTATACAAATGTACTTGTGTGATTTTATATCTTTGACTAGTTTTAATATTAGGAATACTTTACTGTTCAGAAAGACTTTAGTTCCAATAGTACTTTCTCAAAAAAGAGGATAAATTCCAAGTGATAAGGTCCCCTTAAATTTGTGTGGAAATGAACAGACTGTGATTTCAATCCTGCACAATTACTGCGTACCAATAAGTGGAAAGAAGGATCAGCCACATTGGTGGGAATTATTGAGAATTAGTCCGTGGTTTATACATTTGAATTTTTCTCTGTGCTTATGTAACAAGGACAAAGTGGCCTGAAAGAGAAATACCTTAATATCACATTGGCCACATATTCCAGACCCCAGATCCCACCTGGAAGGAGCAAAAGGCATTGTTGTTGTTTTTTTTTTTATACGTGCCCGCTGGAAGACAGAGATGGCCCTGAGAAGAGCTGAGGAGCAGAAGAGGAGCAAGAGAGGAAGGAATAGTTTTGTGTTGTCATACTTCAGGATCAACCCGGGTCCGCCAGCTTGGTAGCCACCCACAAAAAGTTGTCCTCACACCTATTACATGAAAACTTTGCTGAAGAGAAGGGATGGATATGGCAGAGATGATGTAAGGACACATGTTTAATAAATAGCCATAAGAACACCAATGTATTCATTTCCTCCTTAAAAAAATGAGAAGTTGATACAAACATTAAGTAAGGGGGGCTTTGTGTTCAAATCTACTTCTCATGACAACTAAGTACAATATTCTTAAATTCCTGATGATTAGTTTTAACCCTCTCATTCTATTTGAATATTCTGCAAGCTTTTTCTTAATTCAAAAAGATCATTAAAACATATTTCGATACCATAAAGCTATTGAAGCTTTCCTATTGGTCTTGTAAAATAATATTAAAATGCATATGGCCTCTCTCCTGCCTCCATTTTGTACCACCCACTCTTAAGGAGCGGCTTGTGCTGTTGCTGAAGAGGGTCCTCTCAGGAGCACTTATTTAACGGCTCAGGAGTAACTTACACAGGCTGGAACGACCCATCAAATCCCCCAATTTCTGAAGTTGTAACATTTTAAATTCATGCCTTTGAGCAAGAGTGGTATTTCTTCAGTTAAAAAGTCCAATGAATATTTTGTGTAATTTTTATTTATAGAGTGGAATTTTATTTGTAGTCAATCATAATGAATAGGGTTTTTTGGATAAACATAATATTTAGAACAATCAATTATTTCAAGGGACTTGTCTGACTTACTGTATTCTATGCCTCCTTTGTCTTCACAAAACTTAATGTGACCTGACTGATAATAAGCAAGACATGGAGGAATAAATCAGGGTAAAAAAAAATATAGCCTGTCTTACAGCTTTCTGGATTAAATATAATAAAATTTTTTTATTTCTTCTGCTAAAAGGAGACATGAGATATTAGGAAAGACTATTTTAGGCCAGATAATATTGAATTTTATGTGTTTTTAACCTGAGAGTTCTTCAAAAAATTGTTTTTTATTCCACTTGTCTAAAGAATAAGGAGGAAGCAATCCATAGACGTTTTCCAGGTCCTATGAGTGCCTCAGAGGGTTAGGCTGAAGCACACAGAACCAGAGAACCATTCGCCATTCATTAGGCTAAAAGTAATGTATCTCTTCATCTGGAACTGACTGTAGCTCTGAACACAGCTGGTCCATCTACTTTGGTCTTCAATTAGGAATGCCAATAGAGTTAATGGACTAGTGAGGCACATCCACCACTGGGCAGGAATTTGAAGCTCCCGCTTCAAAGCTGGCATTGATATCCTGGTGATTGTTTTTGTATTACACATCTCTAAATGGAGCAAGGGGCACATAGCAAGTTCCATGAAACAATGGCCATGGAGCTGTTGACTTTTTTCTTTCTGTTGTTTCTCTTAATCACTCTATGGTATTCTTACATCCAGGACTTTTTTGAAGGTGGAAGGAGGAAAGAAAAACATATGAGAGGATTTGAAAGAGTGATTGGAAATGAAGTTTGTTCACAAAGAGGGGAGAACCTTTAAGCTGACATGTAAAAGTCTCATCTTCTTTTCCTTCCCTCAAGTCTGAATAACTTTGGGGCTCACGCAATGGTGCAAGAGAGTGGAGGAAATAATTTTGCCAATGCTCCACTTTTCTAGGAGGGAAGGAACCTGTATGGTTCTATCCAATTCTATTGAAAACATCCTAAAAGTAAATGTGGGCAAAATGGCTTTTCCAAACCATTAACTAAAACAGTGACAGAACCAGATTTTCTTAACTTTTTGAAAAATCCTTACCCAAGGGACTTTTTTTTTCATTGCTTTTAGAGAGAGAGGAAGGAGAGGGGAGAGAGGGAGAGAAACATTGATGTGAGAGAGAAGTCTCACAGAGGTAATCAATCGGTTATGTCTTATATGCATTCCTACTGGAGATGGCAACCTAGGCACGTGCCCTGACCTGGAATGGAACCTGTGACCTTTTGGTTTATCAGATGACACTCCAACCATCTGATCTACACTACCCAGAGCAGAACCAGATTTTCTACTGACTTGTGTGAAAAAATTGTACCTATGTTCTATTATTAAAAATTATTTATTTATTTTCAAACATGGACTTAATTATTGAACATGAGTAACACTTCTAAATCTGTGGCCTTCTTGAAGACCTTGCTGAAACCTTGTTACTTAGTTTACAAGCCCAGAGCTGCCTTTTTTGGGATTGTTTTATTTTTGTTACTTGTATTTTTTGTAACATTTTAAAAATTTTAATTGTTCAAGTACAGTTTTTTGTCTTTTACTCCAATCCCAGCCACCCCCCTCCCCCTGTGTGTTACTTGCATTTTTTTCATTTTTCAAATTAAATATAAAATCTATCTGGCTGGTGTGGCTCAGTTTGTTGGAGCATCATCCCATGGACTAGCAGACTGTGAGGTTGATTACTGGTCAGAGCACATACCCAGGTTGTGATTGTGATACCTGGTCGGGTTGTGTATGAGAAGGTAACCAATTAATGTTTCTCCCTCACATTGATGTTTCTCTCTCCTCCCTTTCTCTCTCTTTCTCTCACTCTCTAAAAGAAATGAAAAAGTGTCCTTGTGTGAGAATAAAAAAATTAAAAAATTAAATATACAATCAACATTTACTATTAAATGTATAAATGAAAAAGAACTGTTATAAGATTTATAACATTTATTGTGTGAATTAATATTTCTGTTCTTGATTACATTTAAGTTACAGTTGGCTTTCAAACTTTGGGATTGTGTGAAAGCATGTGTGTTCCTTTTTTAAAATGGGTTTTATTGGGGTGATATGGGTAAATAAAATTATGTAACTTCTATAATACATTATCTGTATATTGTGTTGCGTGTTCACCACCCTCATTTCTCACTATAAACTTTTTCATTCAGGAATTATGTTAAAATTACTAAGCATACATAGAGTATGCAATGCTTGCAGAAGACTTTATAACATTTTGTATTAGTTATTCTTCACGTCTGTGTAGTGGTACAAATTACCAGGAAGACAATATTCTCAGACCTGAGATGATAATATTTTTTAGCTGATATTTTACAGAACTAACCACTTTTTATATAAGGTTAAAGGGAGATAAAATTCTTGTTAGAGAGGAGGATGAATCCAGAAAACAGAGTGCTTATGAAAGGTTAGATGATGAGATATAGTGAGATTAAAGGATAGAAGGTAGGCGTAGTATGAGAGAGAATAGAGTTAACCACAACAATAATAATGCTTAGGATTAAAGTGAAGTGGACTAAGATCATGGAGGGTCGCTATGTAGTATGTACAATTGTATGGAACAACAATTAATTACAATAGTACTAGAACAACAATAATATGACAAGGAATATGTGATTTGGATAACCAGAATAGAAAGTACCCAATCAAGAGTTGTGTGTTATTGCAACATGGGTGAAGTGAAAGAAGGAAAATTAAAGTTCAATAAAGAGAGAATAAGGAAAACCAGTCAAACAATGCAATTAAACAGAGAAAACTAAACATAAGGAAGAGAAAAAAATACGAATCAAATAAAAGTAGTAAAAATAATGAAAAAAATACACATAAACAATAAAATGCCCACTCTATGGGATAGCAAAGTGACATTTGTCTCCATTTCTCAGTTTTTAGGGTGAGCCTTGTGCTCCCCCTTTTGATCTGTCTCTGGACCCTTTGTAACTCCACATATTATTGTCTCACTTGGGGGAAGAAAAAAAGGGAAAAAAAGAGAGAAGAACCAAAAAAGAAAAAAAAAAGCCTTCTGCTGACTTGAAAGCTATTCAGTGAGTTCTGCTGGTCTTCCTAGATGCCACAGGAAGAGGGAGGCTGGGCTTTGCTTTTCTCCCTTCCTAAGGATCTGAGTGAGAACTACATCAGCATGAAAATGGAAATTAAAACTATAAACAAAAACCAGGAAGAAATGAACAATAAAATTTCAGAAATAAAAGACACATTAGAAGAAATTACAAGGAGGCTGAATGAAACAGAGGATCGAGTCAGCAAGTTGGAGGACAAGGTAACAAAAAAAACACTCAGAAAGAGCAAGAAAAGGAAAAGAGACTCAGAAGGAATGAACAGGTGGTAAGGGAGCTGCAAGACAACATGAAACATAATAATATTTGTATAATAGAGATACCAGAAGAAGAAGAAGAGGAGCAAGGGATAGAAAACCTGTTTGAAAAAGTAATGATAGAAAACTTTCCTAATCTGATGAGAGAAAAAGTCATATAAATCCAGGAAACACAGAGAGTCCCATTCAAGAGGAACCCAAAGAGGCCCACTTCAAGACACCTCATAATTAAAATGGCAAAATTCCAAGACAAAGAGAGAATCCTAAAGGCAGTAAGGGAGAAACAGGAGGTAACATACAAGGGAGCCCTGATAAGGCTAAGAGCTGACTTCTCAATGAAAGTACTCCAAGCCAGAAGAGAATGGCAAGAAATATTCCAAGTAATGAAAACCAGAGGCCTGCAACCAAGACTACTTTATCCAGCAAGGCTCTCAATTAAAATGGAAGGCCAAAAAAGGAGCTTCCCAGACAAAAAAAAAGTCTAAAAGAATACACTTCCACCAAATCCAGCTCTTCAAAAGGTGTTAAATGGACTGCTTTAAGAAAAGAAAGGAAAAGAGTTAGGGAGAGAGGAACACAGGCACGAAAAAATGGCAATGAATAAGTACCTATCAGTAATAACCTTAAATGTAGATGGACTAAACTCTCCAGTCAAAAGAGATAGAATAGCAGAATGAATAAGAAAGCATGACCCACACATATACTGCCTACAAGAGACCCACCTCAGGACAAAAGACCTACACAGACTGAAAGTTAAGGGCTGGAAACAAATATTCCAAGCAAACAGACAGGGAAAAAAAAAAAGCTGGGGTAGCAATACTCACATCAGACCAAACAGACTTCAAAACAAGGGCCATAAAAAGAGACCCAAAAGGTCACTTCATAATACTCAAGGGAAGAATCCATCAAGAAGACATAAACATTATAAATACATATGCACCCAACATAGGAGCACCCAAATACATAAAGAAAATCTTGGATGACCTCAAGAAAGATATTGACAGCAACACAGTTATAGTAGGGGATTTCAACACCCCACTGTGAAAAATGGATAGATCTTCCAAACAAAATATCAACAAAGATATTGTGGCATTGAACAAGGTCCTAGATCAAATGAACTCAACTGATACACACAGAGCCTTTCATCCCAAAGAAGCAAAATACACATTCCTTTCAAATGCACATAGAACATTTGCAAAGATAGACCACATGATAGGACACAAAACGAGACTCAACAAATTCAAGAAAATTGAAATCATATCAAGCATTTTCTCTGACCACAAGGGACTGAAATTAGAAATCAACCTCAAGGAAAAAGCTCAAGGACTTCTGACAAGATGGAGGCATAGGTAGATGCACCATACCTCCGTGCACAACCAAGATTAGAACAGCAACAATTTAGAGGCAGAATAACACCCAGAACTGACAGAGAATTTATCTGAATGGAAGTCGGACAGCCAAGAAGTTGAAGTAGACCTGTTCATCCAGACCAGTAGGAGGGGTAGAGAGGAGCAGCCGGGTGCAGGTTGTGGTGCGCGGAGAACAGGGAGAACGCGTTTAAGGCAAACTGGAGGGAGTGCGTAAGGCATCTGGGGCACGCAAGATCGCAGCGGGTGGACCCTGAGTATGCAAGGGGCAGCTGGTGGACCCAGTGAGGCGGCGATTGTGGACCAGGGCAGAGCGCGCAACCCAGGATCCCAGAGAAGGGACTGAGGTCCCAGGAGAACAGAGCTACCACCATTGTTCCCCCCGGCCCTCGCCCCTGCCCTCGCCCCCACATACAATGTCACAATCTAGCGACTGGGCTGCCCAGCCCTGGTGAACACCTAAGGCTCCGCCCCTCACCCTCACAGGACCGACCAGAACAACAACAACAACAACAAAAAAAAACAGAGAGAGAGAGATATGTCTCAAACAGAAGAACAGATCAATGCCCCAGGACTCATCCTTTTGAGCGACCAAGAGATAGCCAATCTATCAGATGCACAGTTCAAAACACTGGTGATCAGGAAGCTCACAGAATTGATTGATTTTGGGTGCAAATTAGATGAAAAAAATGCAGGTTACCATAAAAGAGATGAAGGAAGATGCACGGAGAACCAATAGTGATGGGAAGGAAACTGGGACTCAAAACAATAGAGTGGACCAGAAGGAAGAAAAAAACAACCAAACAGGAAAGAATGGAGAAATAAGAATTCACAAAAATGAGGAGAAGCTTAGGAACCTCCAGGACATCTTTAAATGTTCCAACATCCAAATTATAGGGGTACCAGAAGGGGAAGAGGTAGAGCAACAGATTGAAAACTTATTTGAACAAATAATAAAGGAGAACTTCCCCATTCTGGCAAAGGAAATAGACTTCCAGGAAGTCCAGGAAGCTCAGAGAGTCCCAAAGAAGTTGGACCCAAGAAGGAACACACCAAGACACATCATAATTACATTAGCATGGGTAAAAATGAAGGAGAGAATCCTAGAAACAGCAAGAGATAAGGGGACAGTAACCTACAAAGGAGTTCCCATCAGACTGTCAGCTGATTTCTCAAAAGAGACCTTACAGGCAAGAAGGGGCTGGAAAGAAATATTCCAAGTCATGAAAGACAAGGACCTATATCCCAGATTGCTCTATCCAGCAAAGCTCTCATTTAGAATGAAAGGGCAGATAAAGTGCTTCTCAGATAAGGTCGAGTTAAAGAAGTTCATCATCACCAAGCCCTTATTTTATGAAATGTTAAAGGGACTTATCTAAGAAAAGAAGATAAAGAAAAAACATGTATAGTAAAAGGACAGCAAACTCACAATTATTAACAACCACACCTAAAGCAAAAGCAAATAAATAGAACAGGAACAGAACCACAGAAATGGAGAACACATGGAGGGTTAGCAACAGGGGAGTGGGAGGAGAAGAGAGGGGGAAATGATACAGAGAATAAGTAGCTTAGATGGTAGGGAAGAAATAGACAGAGGGAGGGCAAGAATAGTATGGGAAATGTAGAAGCTAAAGAACTTATGACACATGGACATGAACTAAAGGGGGGAGAATGTGGGTGGGAGAGCATATACGGGGTGGAGGGGAATGAAGGGGGAAATGTAATAGCATAATCAAGAAAATATATTTAAAAAGAGTCTATTGCACTAACTCAAGAAAAAGTATAGAGAGCTTGGAATGAAATAGTGAAGGTAGGGAAGCAAAGGATGAGATGGATTTAAGAGACATTTTCAAGGAAGAATGAATTAGTCTGAGAAGTGTTAGAGAGGGACATGTCAGATTCATCCTAAATATTTTGGCATAGACAAGTGGGTTAATGTTGCTATTATTTCCAGTGTAGGGAATATAGTAGAGGAAGCAGATTTGGTAAGAGAAGAAAGTACATGGATAACTATGGGACATGTTGAGTGTGCAGTGTCCAAAAGACTTAAGTACGAGCAAGGCAGCAATCTCTAGTACACTTGAAAATGTGACTCTCAAGTCCAGAAGAAAGGTTTGGCCTACAATATAGATTTGGAAATATTCTTGTACAGTTGGTTTTTGAAATCATGATAGCAGATGAATTAATAAGAAATGAATTCTGCAAAGATAGTAGTGTTGCTTTAGTGAATTTCCTGATGCAGAATGTTTTTTTCCATAATAAAGGAGAAGCTTCAGAAAGCACAGGGAATTTCTTAAGATGAGGCCATTGTTCTTTTAACTTTGAAGTAGTAGATGACTATTGCTATCAGAAAAAAGAGAGATAGTTAATATTGTTGCAAGAAGGAATGTGGCCCTTTCCTCAACAGTGCTCAATCATTGTGAATTTTTATTTCTGCTTCCATTGAGATCTTGGCCAGGTTGCTTCTAAAGTGGCTTCTGAAAGTATTGCCCAGTAATGTATTCCTGGAATAATGGTGTGGATTTAGGCTGCTCTGTGGTATCATAAATTATATGATCTCTGCTCCTTGGAAAGCTACCACAGACATGCCTTTTCTACACTATATTTGCCAACTTTACAAAAGCATAAAGTCTGGCTGTGTTTCAGACCCAACCTTACTCCACATCTATAGTACTTGTTTGCTTGAGTAATTCATGCAGTCAAATGCTGAAGTCACATTGCAGGAAAAGTCGGAATTGGTCAAACTTCAGCACTGAATTGAGACTAACTTAGGCCAATGTGAGTTAATTTCCTGGGAGTTTAAGGTGTGATAGGAGTTTCTATAAGTGCTTCTGTGATAAATATTTTTACATATTTTTAATTGAAAAGTAGTGAATGTTTTGCTTACCCAAATTCTAAGAGTCTAGATGTTGAGGGTAAATGAACACTCTTTAAAAAACCCAGAAAATCTATAGTGCAATAGCATGATTCTTTGGAAGGTCTTATTTAAGCCAAGCTTTGTTGTTCCTTCTGCAACCATATTAGTTAATTGTTCTCCGCTTGTCTTCCTGTATATGATAACATTATCAGATTGTTGTTAAACTTTTAGTTCTAACATTTATTGTGCCATCAAATATGATTGAAAGTACAGGCAGACCTCGTTAATTTGGACCTAAGTTAAAGTTTGTGATAATTTAGGCATGATGTGTTTCTGTTCCCTATGCATTAGCATCATACTCACTAGTTTTACTTGATCAGCAAACCCTTCCATGGCAAAACTTCTCAGGACCTCAGAGAGATTCTGAAGACCACACCTCTCCAGTCTTCCTTATCTCTTGTTTGTCCACATAAACTGTCACTGTCAACTTCCAGCCAAGATGGAGGCATAGGTAGACACATTGTGCCTCCTCGCACAACCAAGATAGGGACAACAATAATTTAGAAACAGAATAACAACCAGAACTGATAGGAAATTGAACTGTATTGAAGCCGGACAACCAGGAAGTTAAAATAGACCCGTTCATCCAGACCAGTAGGAGGGGTCAGGCCAGGCAGCTGGGCACAGGTCTCAGCGCAGAGAGCAGAGCGTTAGGACTGGGAGTGTAAGGCATCCGGGGCATGCAAGAGTGCAGTGGGTGGACCCTGAGTGTGCAAGAGGCAGCTGGCAGACCCCGGCTGAGAGGTGGCAAATGGCAGACCCAGCGAGGCAGGGACTGTGAAGGAAGGCGTTGTACACAAACCAGGATCACAGTGCTGGGAAATAGAGCTTTGGGACATTGATTGAAAACACCTGTGGGGGTTGAGGTGCAGGGAGATACTCCCAGCCTCACAGGAGAGGTCCTTGGAAAGTCCTACAGGGTGCGCAAGCCCACCCACACTGGAATCGGCATCAGAGGGGCCCAGTTTCCTCAAGGAAAGTGGCAGGAGGGACTCAGGCCTGACAGAGAGTGGAGCAAGTGCTATTGTTCCCTCTTGGACCCCACCCCCACATACATCACAGCCAGTGACTGGGGTGCCCCACCCTGGTGAACACCTAAGGCTCTGCCCCTCATATGTAACAGGTGTGACCAGACCAAAGGAAAAAAAAAAAGATACCTCAAACAGAATTGAAAGCCCCAGAGCCAGTACTTTTAAGCGACCGAGAGATAGCCAACCTATCAGATGCACAGTTCAAAGCACTGGTGATCAGGATGCTCATGGAATTGGTTGATTTTGGTTGCAAATTAGATGAACAAATGAAGGCTATGATAAGAGAAATAAAGGAAAATGCATAGGGAACCAATAGTGATGGGAAGGAAACTGGGACTCAGTAGAGTGGACCAAAAGGAAGAAAGAAACAACCAAACAAAAGAATAGAGAAATAAGAATTCACAAAAATGAGGAGAAGCTTAGGAACCTCCAGGACATCTTTAAACATTCCAACATCCGAATTATAGGGGTACCAGAAGGAGAAGAGGAAGAGCAACAGATTGAAAACTTATTTGAACAAATAATAAAGGAGAACTTCCCCATTCTGGCAAAGGAAATAGACTTCCAGGAAGTCCAGGAGGCTCAGAGAGTCCCAAAGAAGTTGGACCCAAGAAGGAACACACCAAGACACATCATAATTACATTAGCATGGGTAAAAATGAAGGAGAGAATCCTAAAAGCAGCAAGAGATAAGGGGACAGTAATCTACAAAGGAGTTCCCACCAGACTGTCAGCTGATTTCTCAAAAGAGACCTTGCAGGCAAGAAGGGGCTGGAAAGAAGTATTCCAAGTCATGAAAGGCAAGGACCTACATCCCAGATTACTCTATCCAGCAAAGCTTTCATTTAGAATGGAAGGGCAGATAAAGTGCTTCTCAGATAAGGTCAAGTTAAAGGAGTTTGCCATCACCAAACCCTTATTTTAGGAAATGTTAAAGGGACTTATCTAAGAAAAAGAAGATAAAAAGCATGTATAGTGAAAAGAAAGCAAACTCAAAATTATTAACAACCACACCTGAAACTAAAACAAAAACAAGCTAAGCAAACAACCAGAATAGGAACAGAACCACAGAAATGGAGAACACATGGACAGTTAGCAACAGGGGAGTGGGAGGAGGAGAAATGGGGGAAAAGGTACGGAGAATAAGTAGCATAGATGGTAGGTAGAAAATAGACAGAGGGAGGGCAAGAATAGTATGGGAAATGTAGAAGCTAGATAACTTACAACACATGGACATAAACTAAAGTGGGGGGAATGTGGGTGGGAGAGGGTGTGCATGGTGGAGCGGAATGAAGGGGGGGTAATGGGACAACTATAATAGCATAATCAATAAAATATATTTTAAAAAACTGTCACTGTCTGGAACTTACATTTTTTTAAAAATGTAAGACTTTGCTATCAGCTAGCACAGAACTATACCTGGGGGAAACCCTCTAAACCAGAGGTCACAGTCTAGATAATACCAAGAAGTTGTGTTCAGTTTGAGCCATACAATGTTTGTGTTTCCCTCTGGAATTGGAAAGCCATTTGATAGAGCATATATTTTTAAGTTTAACACAGCCCCCACCATCCTTAAATCTGGCTGCTTTATACACTTGCGTTTACCACATCTTTAACTGTTAAAATACTCTCATAAAGCCATTTTAAAACTTTCCACACTTCTTTTTTCAGTGATCTCTGGAATAGTGTCTGCTATCAGAAGTGCTCCTTGTCACATGTTTTCTGCTGATTTGCTTCTGATTGTTAACATTTCATGGACACAACTGGGTTCTTAGTTAAGCCACACCTCCTTGAGGACAGGGATAGGTATTAAATAATTTTGTATTTTCCACAGTGCCTCGTAGAATGCCTTTCATCTAGGTGCTTTGTGACTGTTTTTTCCCTTTTTATTGAATTTATTGGGGTGAAATTTGTTAAGAAAATTATATAAGTTTTAGATGTACAATTCCATATCATCTGCACATTGTCTTGTGTGTTTACCACCCCAAGTCAAGTCTCCTTCCATCACCATTTATCCACTGTTTACCCTGTGACCCCAGCAATCACTACACTGTTGTGCATGTTCATGAGTTTTCTCTCTCTCTCTTTTTTTTTTTTGCTCAGTCCTTCCATGACTATTGAATGAACAGCTAATATATAACTGCGGGTGAAAATCTTCCCATCAAATAGAATGATCATGTTGTGCTTTGACATCTGCAAATCATGTGGATTATATCATTTGATCTTTTCAGTGCTCCTGGACAACAATGGAAGTGGTGACAAGGAACAGAATAGGAAGACCTGGATCCTGAAAAGGAAAGGAGAGATTAGGATATATAAGTATACCTATGCTTATCCCAGTACATTTCAAATTAAGTGACTTTGAGGTTTAAGACCCAAATACTTAATTACTGGTATATAAGAGGCCATATAGTTGAGGAAGCAGCCATCACTGCCACTCAACAATATTTCTGGGCCCACTTCTAGATAGGATTGTGCTCCCATGAAGTTAGGTTTGGCTACAGGACTAGCTCAGACTGATGGGTTGTGAGGAGGAATGAGATGGATTTTTTTAGGACAAAATACTTAAATGCCACTTCAAGAAATGCTATCCCTCTTCTTCCTTTAAGGCTGCTGTCATGGCAGCACAGGTTGCTCTGGATGTGACGTGAGGTTGAGGCAGCAGAGAATGTTTTGTCAACACTTGGAGAACTATGTCTGAACGAGGTACTTGAATGTGCAGTGGATTTTGAAAGAGGAAGCAGTCATGTTTTGTTGTGCTAAGTTTCTGTGATTTGGGGCCTCTTCATTGTAAGCTTGACTATTCTGACTAATGCAGTTATTGGAACAGGGGCTTGACATGTTGGAAAAAACCTTTACTAACTGATTTGAGAGTGTAGTTGTCAGGAGTGTAGCCCTGAAGCCAGATTGCCTGTGTTCCTACCGGAGCACAATTGCAAGTTCTTTAATTTCTCTGTTCCTCGGTTTCCTTAGCAATAATGTTGGATAACAGTAACACCTATCACATAGGGCTGTTGTGTGGCTGAATGAATTAATCAATGCAAAGCATTAAGAATGGTGCTGTAGACCAGTGCTCAATGAGAGTTATTATTACTATTATTTTTACTAGTCAGAAAAGTTTCTCAAGATTATAACAAAAATTAGTGTCAATGGTTTTTTTTTTTTACTACCAAACCTGCTTTTCCTGTGTCCCTGTCTTAGGGGGCTTGCAACAATTCAGTTAGTCATTCTCAAAAATGTGGAATCTTCTTATCATTCTCTGATACCACACATATTAAGCCAGTTGCTGTATCCTGGCAATTTTACTTTGGCAATAGAAATAAATAAGCACAACTGTATAATCTTTGTTAAATATATTCCTTCTTCTCCTTTTCTCACTGTCACTGTCAGAATTCATTAGCACTGCCTAGAGTTTAACAATAGTTTTCTAATTTGTCTGCCTGCATCCAGTATTTGGGAGGCAGAATGACCGTAATAGAAATGGCACATATTTTTGTCATGCAGACTGACCTTGAACCCTGGCTCTACCTCTTGCCAGCTGTGGGATTTTGGGAAAGTTACTTATTCTCACCATGTTTTTTTCTTCATTTATATAGGGGGATACCAATATTTACTTCATAGAATTGATGAATGATTTATTTGAGGTAATTAAGGTAAAGCACTCTCAGACATAGTCAGGAATTAACCATTCTTAATTTGATTCCTTTTTCTCCATTGCATTTGGCTCAAATCATTGCCAGCATTATTTTCCAAAAGTAAAGGCCAGATCAATTCCTCCTCTCTTCTAGAACCATACAGTGTCACATAAAACACAGAATCCTTAGTATGGAAATCAATAGCCTCCAGAACCTACTTCAGTATTTGTATTATATTCCTCTTTGGACTCTGTATATCATCACTTGCTATTACTTGACTGCACCTGAGTTTCTGCCTATGCTCTTCCTTCAGCTTAGAATGGTCGAACTCCATGGTGACTATAGTTAATAATATTGGTTGTATATTTGAAAGATGCTAAGAGAGTAGATCTTAACAGTTCTCATCATAAGAAAAATATTGTAACTATGTGTGGTGATAGATGTTAACTACCCTTATTATGGAGATCATTTCACAATATATACAAATATTGAATCATTATATTGTACACCTGAAAGTAATATAATTTTATATGTCAATTATACCTCAATAAAAAAGTCTACTACTAAATTCAGAAGTAGTACCACATCCTCTGAGGTACAACATTTCCTTCATCCCTCTGTATACCATTTAGCTCTTGCCATAAAAGTACTGCACCATCAAACTCAGTGGCTTGAAACATTGAGCATTTATTCTCACAGATCTACAAATTGAGTTCAGGTTGTTAGGATATATAAGTATACCTATGTTTATCCAAATACATTTCAAATAAGTGCATTGACTTTGAGCTTTAAGACCCAAATGTGTAATTACCAGTATTTTATGAGAGGCCACATAGCTGAGGAAGCAGCTATCACTGCTGCTCAACAACAGGGCTCTGCTGGGGTGACTCCATTTTGCTCTGCCTGTCTCTTTCTACTTATAGGATGGCACGTTAGCCTAGGCATGGTCTTTTTCTGGCAATGGCAGAGGTTTGAGAGCTCAAGCAGAAAATATGCAGGCTCCTTGAGACCTACCTGTGGAACTGGCACTCCACTGGTTCTGTCTCATTCTGCTGGTTAAAGCGAGCCATACTGCCAAACCCAAAGTCAAGGTGTAGGGAATGATATGCCCTCCCATAATGGGAGGGCACAGCAGAGTTAATGGCAAAGGGTATGTAGATATGAAGAGATAAAGAATTAGAGCCAATAAAGTGACTACGCTTTGGTTGGAATGAATTGGTCTTACTTGTGGGGTCTTTATATCTTATTTCTATCTCTATTATAGAGGTTAAATAGTCATAGTTTATTGTTTCTTTGCTTCCATATTGTTTTTCTTTCTTTAGATTATCAACTTCTGGAAGGCAGGGATGTCTTTTACTTATTTTGGTTTTACCAATAATACTTAACACTCTTTTCACACATAGTGTTTGGTTGATGTTTTACAAATTAATATTTTAAATTTAGAGTCAAATAATTAATAGAGGAGTGCATTTAGTTAAAAAATTTGTGAAATGTTTTTGTTCTAAGAGGAAATTCAGAAATTGCTTCTAAATGGAAGCTAAAGGAGTTTTCTCTACAATGTCACTAAATTATATTGAAATCATTATTCATAGCAATCAACCAGTAGATAAGATAAAATTTCTGAAAAGAAGGAAGTTTGGAAGGATTTATGAAATGTAGAAGTAAACATGGATGAAGGGGAAGAGATATTTGGAAGATGTGAGAGAATATATATTTTGAAGTTCTAAAAAAGGCATAATAATAATTTTTACAGATGAAGAATGATTGTATTGCATAATTGTGGTTTGCCAAAGATCATTATCAAAAAAGCATTTATTAGTATTCACTGTTGGTCAGTTATAACACTGGAGATTATAAAATGGTAATCTTTTAATTTTATCATTTCTTCAACATTTATTAACTAGAACATTTGTAAAGAAGAGCTTCTCTTCCTTCCAACCACCCCATTTTCTTCCCTGTAGACCAATGGAGTTCTTTTTCATTCAATGTGTCTTAATCAATAATGGCTATTTCTCTTTTTTATGCTAAACTAGTCCCAAATTTGGCCAGTGGGAGACCTGTTAGGCTGGATCCTATGTCCTTCTGATATGTTCCCATTAGTGCACTTCCTTGGCTTTGGGCCAAGCAAGGTGTTCTGGCTCACCTTGCATTTTCCCTGACTCAGTCCTGGAATGAGCCATTTCCCCAAGGATCCTTGGTTCCTTCTAGTGGAGAATGATATTTAGAAACCAGGATCTGCATACTAGGTGTGCTCATTGTTGCTGGGAGGTCATTGTTGTTAGGCCCTTCTAGTGGATAAAGTATATACTCATATATGTAGATTATATATATACATATATAAATATATATAATTATTAATTTACATATAACATGGAGAGCATATATAGAGTATACAAAATATATATAATTTTTCATTTCTGTCCATAATTACTGCACTCATTCCACTATGAACAACAAGCATTCTATTTGAAGTTTAGGATTTTTAAAAAATACTCTTTTTCCTTAAGTTATTTGAAAACAGGAACATGGTCATATAGTATCAAATTATCACCCAACATATTACTTAGTAATTAGAAAATATAACTTTACAGTTGCAAGATCTGATAGATTACCTCCAAATCAATGATCAAATTTGGCAGCATTAGTAATGTGACAAACTGGCATTATATGCCTCCTGACATAATTTATTGGAGAAGTTCACAAGATCCCTTTGCCAGAAATATTTATACTTAATCCAGTCATGAAGAAGGAGATTGGAAAAATCCAGATTGTGAAATATGCTATACGTGGCTCAGACTCTTCAAAAATGTCAGTGTCATGAAAGACAAAATAAGACGAAGATATGTGTATATATCTCTTTTAACGTTTATATAGTCTCTTTTAACATTCTATATTAAAAGAGACTATAGAGACAAAATAACCAAATGCCTGATACAGGACATTCACGGGACAACTGTAAACTATGAATATTGATTTAAAGATAATTATGATGCATGTATATTGGAGGATATGGGAGTAGAAATGTGTGTATGTGGTACACTAGTGGGGTGTTTTTGTGTGTATGTAAAAGAAAGGCCAACTCTTATCTGCCATAGCAGGATGTCAAAAGATAATGAATGGACTAAAAAATTAAAAACTAGCCATGTTAGTGTGTCATTTTGAGCTGTGAGGGTGCGTGCCAGCACTTTCAATTAAAAGAGCTGAAGGTGGTGGCCTTTAGGGGCAGCAGTGGTGGTGGGAAGTCAGGGGACTGCTGTTAACTACTTGATTATTTCAAACTCTTTGCTTACATAACTTTAATGAAACCAACATCTAAATTTAAAAAGAAAATAAACATCAATTTGAGAACAGAATAAAAAATGAGTGCAGGCTGTGAAGAGAAACAGAGGAGAGGGACAGTGGGGCCGGACTGTGAAGGCAATAGCAAGTCAAGGGAGAGTTTGAACCAAATCCCATTAGTGGGGATCCTGTTGAGAAGTTCAGGCAGGGTCATCGTAATGCAGCTCTTATAGAGGCAGGGAAAATCCTCCTTTGAATACTGACCTCATTCTTTAGGTCCTCTTAGAAGCTATTGATTCATTTATTCCTTCAGGCCCTGCTCTGGGCATTGGGATTGTGGCAGAGAACAAAAGGGACCAGGCTCCTGCCCTGGGAGAGTTTACAGTACAGACCTCAGGGCAACTGGGTGGATCTAGGACATGTGAGGAATAACCACCCCTTGCCTCAGATGCGCATCTTAGAATTCCCTCAAAGCTAGTGTGTGTGTTTGTGTGTGTGTGTGCATGCATGCACATGCACCCTGGTGAAATCCAGCTTACCTCACACAATTCCACATTTATTTTGGGGGACCACTGTCTCCACACATGATTGTGACACATCCATGTGACTCCATGTTCTCTCAACAGTCTGCCCAGGTCTCTCTGCCCACTATTACCCTTCCTCAACTTAGGCAAGAAATATCTAAGCAGCTTTGTTCTTACCCCTTTAACTGGGGGCCTCATAAGGTCTCTTAGCCAAGAGAGCAGAGGGGCCCTGTGAAGTGGGCAATGAAAGCTACTCTGGAAGATAAAACGACTCTGAAGGGAGTAAGAAAAAAAGGTGGCATCTCCCTGGGGATGACAGTGACTGTTCTAGGAGCAAAGGCCACAGGGAGGAAGGCAGATACAAAAGTGGGAGAACAACACTGGGGGCACTGATACACAGCTCACGAAGACAAGCCTTAACAAGTCTCAGAGAAGTGATGTGAGAGATGGGAAGGAGTGAGAGAAGGGGTACAAAATTGATCTCCATTTTGTTTCATCATTTGAATCATTGTCCAACTGCCTCTAGTAATAAGGTGTTTCAAAATGCTTTCAGGTAGAAACAGTCCTTCATCCACATTGTCGTAAAAAAGATTAGGACACATTTCTCAGGAATCTTCAACAAGCAGATAGTGAAACACCAGGAGAGTGCATCTTTTCTACATCACAATGGTAACACTAAAGAGAGTTTTGTTCTCAAAGTGTTTAGATGTGTTGGAGTTGGGGGGTGAGGAAGAAGACCTATTCATGTAGATAAAAATCAAGAATCTAAAGCATTTCCTTTAAAGAAAAACATCCAGCTGGGTCAGATACAGTGTTGTGCATCTTTGCTACGTTGGAGAAGGAAGAAAAATAAGGCAGTGCCTACTCTATCTGTGCTTGCTAGGGGGTTATTTCCATTCAGGGTGTGTTCTTGCAGGAGCTGAGCGATGCAAATTCTTCCCTTTCTCTGTCACAGGGACCACTTACTACCGCATCATGTTATATCTCCTACTTTCTAGATTCAATAACTCTTTTCTCTGAAAGTCTTATTTATTTCTCTTGTCTCTCTCTCTCCTTCCTCCTGTCCTCATTGTGTAATTTTCAAAAGAAAATGGCGCATTTGGGGAAGTATTAAAGAAATGATTTTCTGAGTACACAATGCAAATGTCTAGAAGTGTATACTGTTACAATGGACACAACCGGCTCAATAGGACACAGTGGTTAATGATGGCTTTTTCATTGTTGGAGGATGAGCAGGTCTTCAGACAAGGGAATGGAGGTTGTTTAACTTTGAAAAAAGACTGCCCGCATTGAATAATTAATATCATTATGATAAGAACAAAATAAAGGTTCTTTTAAAAGAGTAATGATGGTAGACTCTTAGTATGCTTACGAAAGTTATTAAAATTGAATGCTCTGCCTATGTTTCCTGTGCACTCCAGGAACTGCAAGCAAAAGAAGATGGATTGGATTCAGCAGAAGGCATTAATATGCATGTTGTCAACTGAGCCTTTAACAAATTATTGTTTCAAAGATAAAAACATTCAAATATTTTCTCTGGAAACCAGGAAGCCTGTTTTACATGAGGTAACAAGCAGAGGCAGAGTGACTTTGAAGCTAGTGCAGCTTCAGATTCCTAGCCCCTCACTTAGAGTGCTTTCTAAGGCGATGGGAGAGGCCCAAATAATGTGTCTCAATGTTTTAGAAAAACCTGCAAAAGTAGCCTGTTTTAATTGCCATCATTTACAATTGCTGTCTCTCTCCACTCCAACTCCTTTTATCTGATTTTCCCTCACACTGGGTGGTTTTGGAGCAGCAGTGAACACTTTTTGAGATGAAGCTAAGGGGCAGTTGAGTTGGGAATAATTTCATTTGGGTTTAGTAAGATATATTTGTGTGTCTTGCCATCAGTTTCCTGTACAATGAAGTTATTGCCAGCTGACCCAATGAGGGGAAAGCTCCCCATAAACTCCATCTGCCCCTTGTGCCCACTCACCCAGCACTGTGACACAGAAGTATCACAGAACACGTGCTCGGTGGGACATTCCCTTATTCTAGTTGGAGAAAAAGCTGCCTCCATCTTACCTGAATTTGTTGACCAATTTTGTATTTTGTAGCACCTCTTTTTTCCCCTTTCAGATCTGCCTCACCAAGAGAGTACATGGCAATTTAGAATTTTCTCAAAAGAATCCAAGTGGAATATTTCCCATCAGAAAGCTGCTCAACCTTTGTAACATGAGCACATCAACACTAAGGCTCTGAAGTTTGTCGTAGGCTGGGAAGAGAAACCTGAACACAGGGGTGTAAAAAAGTACATTCAAAGAGTTGGGAAAGCTTGATTGTGCCTTTTTATGTGTAATTTGGAAAAAAATTTTTTGGTATATTTTCATAAAACAAGTGAGATAATACAGAGTGTTGCTTGGAACATATGTGAAGAGTCCCTTCTTTTATTATCTACATTTATGTGTTAAAGAACCAAGAAGAAATTTAGGTACTAGTTAATGGAATATGAAACAAACAAAAAAGATAAAGAATAACATTGACAATCAATAGAAATCAGTTTGACATTGAGGGACAAGTTGCAACATTTTTGCCCTAAATTATACCAAAACTGTAATTCTTTAAGAAGAAAAGAGAAATTTTGAATAGTAGTGAACAGGCCTCTGGATTGTTTGGTAGTCCAGTTAATGAAGAGGAGTGAATCATATGAACACATTGGGAAAAGATTTAAATTTCTGGCTTGAGACAAATTGCTGACATTAATGAAGATAATGTAAAACTTATAATACATTGTTAACTGGTTAATGACTGTCCTCAATTTATGTGATATTTAAGATTAGTCACTATGTAGAAAACTTGAGATCCTTAAAACCTTACTATTTATATATAAGAGAAATTTGATAAAGTTTTTTTCTAATTTGACAATTTAAAAAAATAAAACTTGCAATACTACCAAATAAGTGAAGACATTTTTCCAAGTGATCATTAATGAAAAACAATTTTGAGTAATCGTGTAAAGAACTGACTGAATTCTTTCTATTATTTACACAGAAAATTATATTATTAATCATAATGTGAAGAGGTGTTCTAAGAATATAAAGTAAAAAATATACAAAAATAAGTATTAAGAAGAGTCAGGCAGTAACTAACAAAAATTTTTATCATTTAATTAAAAATTTTGTAGCATAAGTATCAATAATTTTTAATTGTGATTTACTTCTAGTTTTAAGTAAATATTCAGTTTCACATAAAATTTTTTACTCTTTTCTTTAGAGAGAGCCCCCAAATTGTAAGTTTTAGGCCCTATTCTTTGGTACCAGTGTTTCATCTGAAAGATGTGAAAAAGTACAATTTTTTTTTTTGTTGTTGAGCAAGACACGGGCTTTGCAACTGCTGATTGGGCCATAGATCTTTGGGTCAAGTGAGCTAGCAGAATACTTTTACCAGTGTCACCAGCAGCCTGGATAAGAGCTCCTCCCTCGATAAACAATGCTGTGAAATATAATCCAATGTCCTATCTTGTTAAAATATTGCTTTCTGTGCTGACTGACTAGGAGTTAGAAAATACATATTGGCAATATTGAGAAATAGTGTTTCCAATTTCATGAACCTGGGTGTTACTTGAAAACAGTTTTGTTGAAATGTTTGTGGCCCTTGGAGGCAAAGGTTGTTCATGAGAAGTGCAACTGAGTTACAGGAGACTGAGAAACAAGGAGAGAGGTCTCCTCCCATGGAATGGGCAATTGGCAATGGACACCACGGAGAAGAGCTATCACCGTCCACTCGCAAGCTGCATGGTCCTGAACATTAGCTCTTCCAGAATCAGCAAGACTGCTTGGGAAAGTAGTGTCTAATAGTCATTTAAAAGTCTTAATACTTATTGAGACTCCATAGCATGTCTGGAAATGGCCCATTTTGGAGGAGGTCATTGAAAAGACATTACCATCTGTTGATCCAAGGGCTGGACCCAGGCGGTTTGAGGCTCCTTACCTCCTTCCTTGTCCTTGGAATGTACATTACGCCCAATGTTTCTGTACTAGAAGCAGAGAAATTAAGGTATTGTTGAGACCATCTGACTATATACGTGACTGAACCCTGTTAAGGCCTCTGTATAAACTCTTAAGATTCCTGTGGGTGGGAGCAGAGATCTAGTGCATTTGTGTTGCAATTGCCCAAGACAAGCCTTGTACGTAAGTTTCCTTGCTTATTAACACTGCCACCTACCAGTTTGGAGTGAGCTTCCTTCTTTCTTTGGTCTCTACTTGCCTTTTGTGTATGGTGACCAATTTAAAATTTCACCCTGGGAACTTCAGAGGTTTAGAACCAACAGACAACCTAGCACATCTATGTATATACATTACATACATAAGAATACAAATTTTGGGTTTAACTTTATGAAATTGCCATTTTATTATAGGCCAATGATGGCAATTATGATTGGCAATTTCACATGATTGAATACCAGTAGTTTCATATGGTTCAGCATGAACAGTTTATGGAAGTATTGTTTTTCTTGGGGCCAGTTCTTTATAATGCAGTTAGGTATGTGCAGTGTCTCTGGTGCCTGGACCATGCATGCCAGTAGCATCACCCAATCATTTGATAGCTGACCATGCAAATTCTTCTACACATTCCCAGATGCAGGGGGTGGGAGTCAGGGTGATGGCAGTGAGCTGCCATCTCATTTAAAAATTCTTTACATTGTCAGAGAAATCAATTCAGCCTTGGTTGACTAAAAATACCTTAGAGGAAGTGGGACTTGAGCTGGGAACTAAAGGAGAGTGTGGGCTTATTAGGGAGAGGGATCTAGAGTTCATTCTTTCCTCTACACTTGCAAAAGTGAATGGGCAGGAATGGAACTGCTGGGTCCAGAAAGGGGAGAAAAGAAAAGAAAACAAAAGAAGGGTGCAGTTTTGGTGAAGGGAGTTGGGCTAGGGAGGGGAACGTGAGCCATGAGGTTAAAAAAATGGATTAAAGGCCATCCCTAGAAATGAACTTGGATTTTATTCCGAAGGTAACGGGCAGTCTTGGAAGACTCAATAAAAAATGTTTCAGAAAACATGGGGCCCTTGCTCTCTGCACCCTTTACTCCTCCTGGAATTCATGTTTTGACAACTGGAAATCTGCACATACAGGGGGCTGGTGTTGGCTGTTGTGTACCAGGGGGCATGGCAGCTCTGGGGTGGCACTGCAGTTCTCCAAAGAGGTGGAAGATCAGCCTCACCCGATCATAGGAAAACAGCAACACCATTACTGAGACCGAATAGTTTGCCCATGAGCACTGTATTCGTGTGTTTATGTAACAATAATGTAGTTGTGTGTGCCTTAAAGACTTTGATACAAAGAATCAGACAAATGAAAACTAGAAAACATGAAATAGTTTCGATGCGCTGTGACTGCGTCTGGTCTACAGGACTGCCACACACATCTGACATGTCCCACAAAGACCAAAACGTCAAGCTGCCGGGGGTGGTGACTCCACCCAGGATTGCTACCTGTGTGTTTACGACTGCTTCTCAGGAAGGTTGTTGAGAAGCTCATGATGTAACATTTGAAAATGTTCTACCACTGTGATATTTTGGATCTTTGAAGAGACAATGTATCAAATGAAAATGATGCATCCACAATGATATTAATATTGAAAATAAACAGTACTACAGGTGGTGGTGTGTGCTATTAGAATAATAAACAGCTTAAGAGGGAGAGGAATGAATGGATATTTCCCTTTACAAGAGGGTGGGGCTGTAAATGTCATGAAATCTAGTTTCATTTACAGATTGTTCACCCATCTCATCTTTCCTTATAGTTTTTAAATAACAGAATCCAATAAAGAATACCGAAATCCTCCAACTTTCACTAGCAGTCAGCAAAGGACACACGTGATCTACACTATACAATGTAGCCCTTAATTACATCTACCTTGCTTTGTTTCCCATTGTTTTATGCTTCAACCTTATGTGCTCAAAATAGATCTTAAGCTCCTTGAAGGCAAGAACCTGGCCTGAAAACTGTACCTAGTATACTGGATGCACGTACGGAGTATAGGCTGATTCATGCAACATAAAGCAAGAGTTTTAACATTTTAAACTGCATCTCTGTCTTTGAGATGCTCTCTGAAGCCCAGAGGCCCGCACGGAGGGCACTGGCTCTGAACCCCAGCCCCTTAGCAGCCCTTCCTCATTGCTGTTGCCCGCTACGGCCAGCAGGAGGCGCCACGGCCTCGAGTTAAGCCTTACCCCCATTCCTACCCCATTTCCCCCAGCACATGACGTGGGAAGCTGCCTCTGCCAGAGTCTCAGCAATAAGAGTGAGGGGGTGAAGGGGTTTGGGGGTGGGGTGGGGTGGGGGGTGTGGAGAGCGAGGACAAGCGCGCGCACACACACACCCTGGGAGCAGAAACATCTTCCATGGTTTCGTGGGTTTCTCTTCCCACCAGAGCCAGTGTGTGAGAGGTAGGTAGGGGAGTGTGTGTGTGTGTGTGTGTGTGGCATGTTTTTAAGTGCGAGACCCAAATCCAGATCAGGCAACCTGTGATCTCGCCCTCTGCCCTGCCCCCACCCCACCCCTGGTGATTAATACCCATTTTTCTTACTTTCCCCTCCTCCTTCCCTCCTTTTCCTCTCCTGCTGCCGTGAGCTTTACTTGCAGAGCCTGCCCCCGCCCGCTTCCCCTCCCCCGGCTCCGATCATCACCAACTGGGATCTCGGCTCCTGCCTCTTTCCCCCCTCCCCCCCCCTTTTTTTTTTTTTTTGAGAAAGGAAGGTTCCCCCACCCCCTTTCAAAAACCACTTCCTTCGCTTTCTTCACCTCTAGGAAATCTCGGGGCTTTGCTCTATCGAAAGTGCTCGTCTGGGTGATTTTTGATCACCACAATCCAGAAGTGCTGGCATTCGAATGCATTTTCTTCTGCTTTGCAAAGAAGAGTCGTGAACTTCAAAACCCTGGAGACGGATTTTTAATCCTGCTTATTAGGCAAGGAAAACCCTCAATCCCCGGCCACTGGCCACCCCTCTCCGGAGACTCTGCAATAGCTGAGCGCTCACAGCCGGTACGTAAGTATTCGCTTTGGAGTCTCGTGTGAATTTTGGGATTTGAGGTGTCGGGAAGAGAAAGGGTCGAAGCAGCGGCACCACCAAACAACCTGGTATTTAAGGTAAAGCTCTTGAATTCGGCAGAACCTGGCACTTGCTAATTTGGACGTGATTTTTTTTTAAAAAAGATGTCTTTTTAGGGTGAAAGGGTAGGGCTCTCTCTGGTCTTTTTTGTGTGTGTTGAGGTGGGGGGCGTTAAACCCTTCCCCGAGGAAAGAGGCTGGACATCGGTGGCCGGGGCCGGAGCCACGCGCCGCGACCATCCGTCCAATCGACACGTTGCAGGTGAAGCCCCGTGTGCCGCACATCAGCGCGGCGGCGTGAGTGTGCGCGGGGGTGAGTGTGCGCGGGGGGTGATTGTGAGTGCGCGCGCGGGGGCGCGTGCGCGGCGGGGGCGTGTGTGCGCGCGTGTCAGTGTGCCCCTTCCAAGAAATGCCCAGTGTGCACCCCGTGCACAATCAGAACCCATTCAGCACAAGCCCGGGGTGGGAGGACGCTGCTGCTGCAGGCGATGGGGAGAGCGAGACAGACGTGTCAGCAGCAATGCAGATGGGGCTGGGGGCCGCACTTGCTGGCGAGTTAAGTGGGGATGGTGTTTCTGCGCGTGTATGTGAGTGTGTGTTGCTATGTGGTGCCGCTTCTCTCTCCCTGCTTCCTTCCTTCCCACTTCCCTCCTTCGCTTCCTCCCTCCCGCCTCTCTCCGCTTCCATTCAGGTTGGCTTTCCCACCTCTCATCCATGCCTGTCCCAGGAATGGTATAGCCAGACCTTTTCTGAATTATTTATAGACCGGTGCCAGCTGTTTTCAATTCCTCTCGTGTGCACTCTGTGGGAAATGCGGGGTTTCCAACCCCCTTTTCCTTAAAACGAATTGATATCTTTTTCAGAAAGCATTTTTCTCACCCTCCGGGGGACACTCGAATGAAACCCTGACCGCCTCTTTTTTCCCCCTTAGGAAGGGGACGCTTTGGGAATGACCATGCTCCACGGAGGGACAGAGCCGGCCCCCAGCATCTCCACACAGAGCCTCCTCTACTAAAGCTCCAAAAATCAAAAAAACCATAATTGCCAGAGGAATCATTAAAAAAAAAAAATAGCCCAGCCACTAACCTCACATGCAAACGGAATAATTACTCTGGATTCTGCATTGTGAGCTGCTCTCCATACCCTGACTTGCCTTTGAATTCAATCTTTTTTCCTTTGAATGTGATCTCTTCAAGACACAAGATTAAAACAAAATTCACGCTAAATTGGATTTTAAATTATCTTCCTTTTATTTACCCTTCGTCTTTCTTATGTGGATATGCAAGCGAGAAGAGGAGACTGGACATTCCCAACATGCTCACTCCCTTAACCCGACCGTCTAGAGGTTTGGCTTCTACAAACCAAGGTAAGGCACGTTCTATTGTGTTTGCTCCTCACCTGGGGTAAGGGATTCCTTGTTTATTTCTCCTCAAGTCCCTCAAGTGGATTTTTGGGGAGGAAAAGGTAACACGATATTAAAATAATGCTGTTTGGGGAAAGAGGCTTATTACAAAGGGGGAAATCTCCCATGTTATTTCTTTTCCTTCCTCATCAAACAGGTTTTGGGGTTTGGGGAGGCAGTGGGGGGTGGATGTCTGTGGGAACAGAGTATATTGGATGGCATAAGGCTTTTTTATATGCAGACACGACAGGGAAACCTGTGTGATTTTCGAGTTAAATATCATTTTATTCATCCAGTGCTAAAGCTCTGATTTTTTTTTTATGGGAATCTAGAAATCTTTTCATTCCCCAGGTTGGCTTTCCCCTTGCCACTTCCATGCCGCTCTCTGCCTCCTGTCTCTACCTGCCTAGGCATCCTTTCCGTGCCCTTTAAAAAATGAAGGTAATGACTGAGATGACTGTGGCTATTGCCCTGAAGTCCACTTGCTGTCTGAGGGGTTGACACTGGGCCCAGAGATCCCGGGAGGCCTACTGCAGAGGGGCAGGTCTAGGTGGGGAATCCGGCTGGTCTGAGAACACCTGGAATTGACGGATGCTGCAGGTTAAGAGGACTTAAATCTGGAGCTTGGAAAGACGGAATTCTGTCAATATTCTGCCTCTACTTTGTATTTTTTGTGTGTGCTATTATTTTTGAGCTGTAAATTTCTCCTTCTGTCTACACATCTATTTATACCCACACATCCTCCAAGCAAACTGTTACTTCCCCACTCTTGCAAAATGGCTATCTTGCAGAGTTCTAAAATGCTGTGCATGTGGAAGGGGTGCAGAATTCGACACGTGAGCCTTTGTGTTAAACAAAGAGATGTGCCGTTTGCATGGGTTAGTCTTGTACTCTCGGGATAGAATTAATACTTTAATTTTTTCCCCTCTCATCATGTTTTAAAAGATGTGAAATGTAGTTTGGCAGTATTTTCATGTACTGGAAAAGAGAAATAGCAGGAGAAATGGAAAAGACTTAGCTAATGACTGACTCTTCAGCTAGTCACTCATGTAATCCAAGACAACTCCCGAGGAAATCGGAATAGCCATGTGCTGGAGGGCCATGATGGTGAGCTGGCTGCTCCTGTCCTTGGTCCATGGGCCATATATCTCCAACTCTGAAGGCACTCAAATGCAGCAATCAGATTGAGATAAGGATCTTCACAATAATGTAGCAGAAACATAAGTAACAATACTCTTTGTTAAAGTATTCTCCTCCCAGATCTTTTTTTTTTCCTGGCGTTTTTTTTTTTTACACTAATACTTTGAAATAATCTGAACTACTGAAGGGATGTAGGAGAAGTAGCGAAAGGTCCTCGTCTCTCAGTATCACAGAAGAAGATAGTTCCTCATTGTCCAAAAAGGATGGATATATCGATCTACCCTCCCTACTCCCCTCCCCCAGGTTTTATTCTTTTGAACGTTTATTGCTTAGCCACCAGTCTGTAACCATGGTGTCATCAGAGTGAGAGGGTGAGCTCCCACTTTGAACCATCTTCTCCTCATGTCCACAAATAGCTGAGGTTATCTGATGTGTGCTCACCTTAGAGGCACCTGAGTTGGTTCCCCATCTGCTTCTATTCCTTCAAGTGGGAGGAGGAACTCCTAAAATTACTTCAAAATAGAACAGAGACATGGGTGCGAGGTGCAGATCCATGTGTGGTGATTTCATAGCTACAGATGAGCAAGGCAGGGTGGGGGACCCAAGGGCACACACCCTCCTCTGCAGTCCCGATGCCTGCCAGGGTGACCTACACTGAGTAGGTCTTGCGTCATGTTTGTGGGTGACAAAACTCCTTTGGACAGAGTCTCTGCCACATTTGTCTTGGTTGCTAATAGGGACAAGCCCAGGTTCCAGGCCCCCGTTAACCCCCATTAATTGGCCCCAAGAGTAGGCAAAGGACAAGAGGTTAAAGAGGAGGGTGCTGAGGAAGAGGAGGGCCAGGCTATGGGAAAGCTACAAAGAGAAAAGAATGGAACGCCAGCTGGAAAGAGCTTGTTAGGATTCTAGGAGGAGTCACCACAGGTGGTCTGGGCCTCTCCCCACCCGCTGCCATTTTAGAGACCCTGGGGAGGAGGCAGGCGTTCCTGTGCTGCTGAGCGGACCTCCTGGGGCTCCGTGTGTTCTGGGCTGTCTCAGGGCCATTGCTCTCTCCATTTTCCCTCCTAGCACAAAGAGCTGGCTGGGTTCTAGCTCGTCTGCTGCCTTTCTGTCCCCTCCCCTTACAGTGTGGGCTCCGTGGGCAGGAGATGTGGCTGCTGGTGGGAGGGAGAAAGAGCAAATTTAATTTTAATCGGGAGCCTTCATGATGTACAATTAAGAAAAAATTAATGGGAAATAAAGACTTCCCAGGAAAGCACGGTTAAGAATGTGAGATTGGTGATTTCAAGGAAATCAGAACAGCATGGTTGTCTTCTACCTCAGGTGTAGCAAAGCATGATGGGTCCGTGAACACAGAATGATGTGGCATCTGAGAGAAAGATGTTAACACGCCAGGAGAGGAGCAGGGTGTGTGCCCCTGGATTGCTCATTTCTCCTCCCCATTGGTGCCATCCCTAAGAAGCCTGTCTAAGCAAAGAGTCTTGCTTTGCCACTGTTTGTGTGTAATTTATGACAGGGGTGGATGTCGATAAAGAGGATAACCAAGGAGACAAAATGCCAGAAAAAGAGAAGGAAGAAAAAAATTTCCCTAGTCACTACTTTGCACACCCAGTGCCTTTCTCTTAGGCTGAGCGAGAAGAGTGACTTCCTCTGGTGAAGGGAGGAACAGCAGGCACCTTGATTTTGTATTCCTGCCTGACCTCCGGAAAGATGGCTCCGAACCTTGACAATCTTCCTTGACCTTCACGTCTAACACACCTCCACACCTCGTGTGGAGGGACAGTGGGCACCTGGGAGGTGGACACACAGACTGAAATTTGTTGGTGGGATGAGTGGTTCTTGACAGGGAGAAAGGAGTGAGCAGACCCAACCCTTGGCCCCAGCACTGCTACCTTATAAAACATCTCCCATCTTCTCCATGAGTACAATGAACTCAGGATGTAGGGTTTCTCCGCCTGTTTTCATACTCAAGAATAAGGTGACGTGTCCACTATTACTAGCAGGTTAAAGCAAAAATGTTGTTAATATTTCTGAAGAAACCATAGCAAAAATAAAAAATCAGCCTGTAGAAGCCAGGGATGGGAAAGGAACCAGGGCGAAACACAGTTCTAAAGGTTGGAAAACTATTGTTCCGAGTGGTAACCTCTCCTTCACGGTGAAGCCTGGGGCTGACGGAACAACTCATCTCCTGTAACGTGTTGGGGTCAGGAGTGAATAAGCTCCTTTTCCTCACTGCCTCGTACACCCTCCTTAGGAATTCTAGAAACTTCATCCTTTCAGTAAACTGCATTTTCAGTCCCTGGCACTGCTTGTACAGTCGGATCTCGGTAAATAAATATAGATCAAAAGAGTTACTGGTCTAATGAATTGTTTGCATTTATTAAAGTGCATCCCATCTTTGCAACCACAAAAATGTCCCTGGGGAGAGTCAAGTAGAGGTTGAGTTGATACTGACTTTTGGAGGGATGCAGAGGATGGAAGAACAGAGGAGGGAGCAGGCGTCACTCTGGGGAGGTAGGTTTCTGAGATTTCCCCTTGGCTGTTAATGATCTGTGGCTATTCCACAAGATCCATTGGGTGGATGGGTTTTTGGGGTTCTGTGAACCCAGAGAGGTGTGTTCAGGAACCCTTGGTTGGTTTCTTCTTGTTCTCCAACCAACCCTATTTTTGTCTTTTCACTTTCTAGTGCTTTCAGCTGAGATTGGTGGAGAAGGGACCTAGATAGAGCACATGTTGATCGCTTGTTGAAATCCTCCATGACCCCCCCAAGCGAAATAATTGCTTTGCCTTCTGCGCATCACCAGCACTGTTTGTGGTCATCAGTACACTTTATCCTAATTTTGTTTACATGCCCTGTTTCTTTAAGAAGCGTGTGAACTCCTCAAAGGCAGGGAGGGATGTTTTTTCCATTTGGAATCATTTGGACTTAGCATAGTGACTGGCGCATAATAGATAGTTAAACATATTAAATGAATGAATGGAGAGAGGAAGTGAAATATTTAATTAGTAGATGATGCTATTTGTTGTTTGTTCTCACGGGTATAGGAACAGTTTGAAGTCATGATGCTAGATGACATCAAGAATGTCAGAGCTCTGTGACACTTCAGAAGGCATCTACTCTGACCTTCTCATTTAATAGATGAAGAAGCTGAAATCCAGGGACACTGAGTTTTTTGCTTAAAGTTGTGTAAGCTGCTTTAGTGCCAGTGCTCTGGCTACCACACCACTGACTCCTGTGAGATGTGGGAGCGCTCTGTGCATTTCAAATATCTACGTGAGCGCTTCTCAGATTTGATGGTATATAGGGGTCACCTGGGGATTTGTTAAACTTCATGTTGATCCAGGAGGTGTGATGTGGTACCCGAGGTTCTGCATTTCTGGCAGTCTCCCAGGTGATGCCAAAGTTGATGGACCGCAAATCATGGGTCTGTATCAATCCTGCACCTAATTCTATATCACTGTTAACATTGGCAGCTCCGCATATATATTGTGCTTTGGGGACTTCTAGCATTTATGCTTTATTCTTAAAAGTAAAAAAAGAAAAATCAGAAAGGAACCTAGATATTTAAGTTCACCCATCTCCTCTCTGCAACCACTCTTCCACCCATGTGCATCTTTTGCTTCTTTCTCTTTCATCCTCTATTCATTTTTATTCTGGTCCTTCTCATAACTGATTCATCACTTTCTTTTTATGTTCTCCTGCTTCTGGGTTTATCTATTTATTAATATCTCCTTGTCCCTTTTATCTCACACTCTCTTCTTTTAACTCTATTTTATGCCATTTCTTCCCACTCAGTTATTCAACAAATATTTGTTAAGAACCCATATTTGTCAAAGACTGTATCATGACAAAGAATGAGCTCTGGGCTGTACTTTTCAGCGGCTCAAGATTTAATGGGCAGGTGTGTAAGGCAATCGTCGTATATTTAGGTAGGATCTATAAAAGAGAAACCTGGGGGAATGAGGTGGGCTTCATGGAGGGGTTGATGGTTACACTACATCTTTAAGAATAAATAGGAGTCTGTGGAAGGAGAGAATGGTCATTTTCAGAGGACAGAGAGCGGGCAGAGAGGCATGCTGGTGTAAAAGGGTGAGCTTCCTGCTTTTCCATGCTTCCCTTAACTTGGGGAGAAGAACAGCACAGGATTGCACTGGTTCATTTATTAGGAATTTCGGATTCCATGCACTGGTGCATTTATTAGGAATTGTGGATTCCAAACAATGAGGCAGAGAATAAAGTCAGGGTCTTCTGAGAAGGAGAGGGAAGAGACTGATTTTGGCTACAGTGATTCTACCCTTAATGACTCCTGTCCCTGTTTGTGAGGCTTGCCTCTGGAATGAACAAATGATTCAATGTTCACTTTAGACCACCGGATTGCAGCTGACTTTGTCCATGCCATTAGAAAGAAAGGGACAGCTGCTAGTTGGGTTGTGGCCAAGGAGAGAGCTGGATCCTAGCCCAGGCCAAGCTACTCAGAATGAAGGACCCGCTTAGCTCCATGTGTTCCTAGAGTAGTGAGATAGAGAGTCACCGTGCCGCCAGACACGAGCTGCTTTCTTTAACGGCAAGGGGGAGCGAGGGAAGAAGAGGGGCTTAATTATCCCCAGGGAATTTACAGAATCCTTTTCGGTAGCCTTTATTAGACGGCCTGATGTTTCAGAAGTATTCTTCATGGGGATGCTCAGGTGTAGAGATGATGAAAAGACAGCTCTAGCCACCACTTGATTAAACTGCCACATTGGTGCCTAAGGGAAGGTGGCTTTGCAATGCCGGTTCCTCTAAATTTTATTTGCAGCTTTTTCTGCTCCCTCTCCTTCTACCTAGTTCCCCCCACTTTCGCTCTTTCTAGGCGTACTGTGATTTACATTCATTTTATTAGCAAAAGGAACCTAATGCGTGGCCTGAAGACTTTTTCAAGATCTGCTACATACAAAGAGAACATCCTGGGTATTAATATATGTGGATTAGTAAATGCCGCCACTGGCTGACTTGAAGGACATTCATTCCAAGGCGAGTTTAGGGGCAGGGTGGTGGAGGCGTAGGAACAAGGTGGTGCCTAGAGGGATGAGGGGAGGGGGAGAAGGGGAAGCAAAGCCAGACAGGAGGGAGGAGGGAGCGGCAGACCTGGAAGGAGAGAGAAGCTACAGGCTCTGACTCTGCTTGGAACCCGCCCGTATAAGGAGGAGGACATCGGCAGTAGGCAGCTTCCTAGATTAGGGCAATTTGAAGTTTTGACTAATTAACACGCTTGACTCATAAAAGCCAAATTGTGCTCTACGCACGCCGCTCTTCATGACTTTGCTCATTGCCTCACTCAGAACATGTGTTTCCTTCTTCAGAAAGAAATTCAAGTTTAAATATCTCATTCATTTTTATTTAGATTTTATAAAGCCCCATCTCAGGGCTTCAACTGGTTAGAATTTCTTAGGAAATCAGATTTTTTTTTTTGAGAGGCTGAACTTAAAAACAATGGCTGGATGAAAGCACTGCATTGTCTGAGGAGGGCAGAGGAGAGTCCTAGAGGGAACCTGAAGTTTAGGCGATGCCATTAATCCTTTTCCCAAAGCTAAACGTACTCTGTGAAAATGCCGAAATGTCCCAAAGAGATGCTCCCACCTCCGGGGGCCTTAGTCTGGTCACTCAGCTACCACGGTTGCCAATGTCTTCGGATCAGTGTCTTCCATGTGTGTCCAAATACACACCACATGTACCCCCCACGCTAGACTTGTGTCTGTGAGGGTACGTTTGTGCAGTGACTTACCTACCAAATACAGTAGTCAGAAATAACCTTAAATGCATTAAATGTGTTTGTGCAATTTAGGTCCAGTAATTCATGTGGGGTGTATGTGTGTGTGTGTGTGTGTGTGTGTGAGAGAGAGAGAGAGAGAGAGAGAGAGAGAGAGAGAGAGAGAGAGAGACATGGAATAATAAGAATTTTAACGCTGACAAGCACCTTGAAGGTTATCTATTCTCCACAACCACCATTTGAAAGCTGTGAAAAGAGTTCTGATGTGAGCCACAGGGCCTGAAGCCTCGTACGTGTGTCAGAGCCACATCCACTGAATCTTCCTCCAGTGCTTTCCCACCCACTGTGCTGCCCCGCTAGTCCCCTTGGGATGCACGTGTGTCGCTGAAGTCAGGGTGTTTCCTCCTCCACGTATCTTCAGAGCCCAGGCTACTCCCTAGACACATAATGCCTTTAAAAATGCTAAGATTTTCCAGGCTGTCCAGGAGCTGCCTAGGTGATAATGGAGGAGGTGGTGGTCTTGGCAGTCAGAAGCTTCTCTTTGTTTCTGCTTGTGTTATTTTACTTTGAGACCATGTGCGAGCCATTGACTGCAGGTCTTGATTTTCTTATTTCTGAAAGAGCGAGGCAGGCTCAAGCAGTGTTCTTTCCCCAAGTTCAATAACAAAAATCATCCGCAGAGCTTCAACAAAAACACAAACTCTGGTCCACCCCTCCCCAAACAGCAGCAGCAGCAGCAGCAGCAACAACAACAACAACAAAACAATGATGTCCTTGCTCGGGCTGTACCCCAAAGAGTTAAATTAAAATTTCTCAGGGAGAGATCCAGGCAGTGGTCATTTAAAAATTCCCCCAGGGATTCTGATGTGCAGCCCTGTTTGGGAACCACTGGGCAAGGTGATTGACAAGGTGCCTATCAGGTCTAAGCATCATGCAGGCCTAGCGTTTTAACATGTAGAGCGAGACTCTATCGTTGTTAAACTGGTGCATCACGAGCAGAGGAAGTTGGGATGTGCGGGGATCATGTGCAGAGTGCACACAAAGGGTGGACCTGGCGCGGAGTTAAGAGCAGAGGTGTATTTGCTGTGTTCCCGAGCTTGAGCAACAGCGATGTGGGCCTGGGGTTGAAAGTGAGGAACGTGAGAGAGCTGCTGTCCCTGACAGCCGTGGCACAGGCGTGGCTGTGAAATGGGGCGAGTGGCCCTTGGTTCTGCAAGCACCCTCTGTTCCACTTAGTCTTTATTGAGGGTGCCCCATTTCTGGCTTTGGAGAGGAAGCCTCATTTCACTCCTTTGTAACACTTAAATGTAGGAAGACTATTAATAAATGGGGCTGGATAAGCAGACCCTGATTGACTGGTGAGGGGTGTGAATGGTGCAATTATCTTGGTGCTGGTTGGAATTCACTAACCATGCTACCCTCCCTCTCAGTGCCTGAAGTGGAATATTAAAGGCATGAAGAGGAGGAAGAGGGTAGGAGGCATTCAGTTTCGTTCTTTTCTGACTGTAACTTTAATTACTGATTATTAGCTTGGCCAGGTTAAGAGTTTTCTCACATCCTTCCTTTTTTGGTTCCCTCTCTCCTCCATTTTAAAATAAATATGAGCCTAAGTGTACAGAGGTGAGGAAAAAATCAGATTTATGGACCTATATTGTTTAAGAAAGCCAACTATAGAAAATAAAAATACTAGTTCTTTTTTTTTTGACATCTGCTAGCAGTTGGAGATGTGAGAGAAAGGTCACGAGTGTGGTTTGGACTCTCGCTGGTGTTCAGCGGGATATGCAGAGGTGTGAGGCACTGCATGTTTAGGAGAACCCCAGGAAGTGTACTCACTGATCTGAATTCCCAAATCTCTCTTGGCTGGCCCCATAGAAGGAAGGACTGCAGGAGAAATCCTACCCTGGCCAAATATAGGTGCTCAGATTTGGAAGGTCTTTCTTGGGTAGGAGAATGTCGATCCTAAGGCTTTTTGAAGACAATAAATACTGGATGGGTTTTCTTAGAGCCTGCACATATAAGAGAAATCATTTGTTTGTTGATTAATTTGCAGTTTTTACACGAGAACGAAATTCCTCCGTTATGTCACTCTGTGTCCTCAGTGCTTAGCAGAATGCTCCTTGCGTTACGGGCCGTGCTCAGAAGATGCTGGTTGCTGATGAAGGTCATAATGGAAATGGATGTGCATTGAGGATGAAGCTGGCATATTTATGCCTTTTATATTTCCACTTCCTTGTCATCCAAGCACCTCTTGATGCTTTGGTTGAATGTTACCAGAGTTGAATAGATGAGAGTATCTTTCGTGCTAGCTATAGGCTGACAGAATGAAACGGTTCCCACTTATTAGTGTCTCACTTCTTTGAGCTTCATTTTACACTGTTTAATAAGAGTTTTCTTTGAAAGCTCCCATTCATCAGTAATTACACTTTTCCCCTTCCCTTCAAATTTCATGTAAATACTGGCCATTCCTTAAGTCCATCCACCTCCAAGATTATCTTACCTACCTATCTTGCTTGGTCTTCCCAACTAGAAATAAGCACCCCTCCCAAGTTATTTGTCCACATACTATATTTATTTTTCCTCTGTAGCACTTTTCTTATGCTAGCTTTTGGGAAAGACTTCTCATGGACTTTTTATCTTGTAATTCCCAATCATCTCCACTGTGCTGGGCTTTCTGGAACAAATAGGATGATGGTTATTCACTTCCTCAACCTCTCCTTTTTATTGTGTACCAATTTCCAATGATTCTTTGATTTCAACATAAAACTCAAGGTTGACTCTAAATGTATGGAGGGTCTTTCAGTCATCATAGCAGGGGATCTAGTTTATTGATAAACCTGCATTTATGTGACTGAGACAGGGGGTTACAGAGGGGGTGAGGTGATCCTGGAATTATGTAGCCAACTTGTAGATCATTTTACAGATAATTGGCAGAATAAAAACACTAAGAATTATTGCTGTTAGTTAGTTCAAATACAATATTGAACAGTGACCCACAAAGGAATTGCCTTGCCTTTGCTTAAGACAATTTACTGTTGAAATTGGGCCTTGAATTGATGATAGTTATTTATTTTGTGGCCACTATATTTTGGGTTATGTTAACATATGTTATCTCATTTATTCCTCACCACAAGGCTGACATTATTATTTTGTTTCCCGGATGACCAGAGTAAAGATTAGAAAGCTCAATGTCACGCAGCTGTAAGCAGCAAGCCAGGATTTCAGCTTGTACCCTTTGATTCTAACCCTGGACTCTTTCAATTATATCGAGCTGCCTCCATGTAAAAGAAGATAAAGGGTTTACGTGGTGTGTAGAGGAAACTGGGAAACTGTAAACAGCACGTACTTTGAAACTTCAGCGGAAGTGACTTTCTTCTAGGTGTCTTTCTTTTGGGCTTTACTCTTGGCAAAAGGCAAAATTCTTTTCAAGTGGAAAAATGCATGCCCACAAAACAGCAAATCTGGGGACCTTAATTTAATTCGGTGAGAACAAAAGATGAGAAATTCATGACACTGGCAGTCAGCATCGCTTCTGTCTCACATAATGGTGAAGGTCTGGGCACCATCTTTTTAGCCTATTCCTACCATTCTGTGAGTATACTTCACCTCCGAATTTAAGACTCTACTTCTTCTGGGAGGAAACTGTAATCTTGACTGTTTCGAAGATTGTTCATTTTCTTATACCCGTTTCCTTCTCAAACCCATTGATACACTACTACTTTTAGTGGAGACTAATGGTTGGAGTAAGAGAATGGTAGTCAGGAATATTACTTTGGCATTGGGTTTTATTATTAACAGTAATCATTGTTATTGTTCTATGACTTATACTTGCCCCATTCCAAAAATGATATGACGAGGCTAGTTTTGTTTCAAATATCTGCATCAGCTATTGACCCAAGGGGCAGTTGTATAAAGTAAACATCACACAAAAGTTAAATTTCCTATGTCTTTATTTTTCTAAGATAAGAGGCCACTTCTTGGTCCCTTGCAGAATTCAGGTGCCTTAACTGTTTACCACATGCATGTTTTTAAACTATTTTTCTGTAATTTAAAGTAAAGAGGTATTGAGAAAGAAGCCAGCCAATGGGCCAGGGAACTAGGTCCAATCTGAGCGTTGCCTCAGCTTTGTATGGTTCAGGCAGAGTCCACAACCTCGCTGAACTTCTTTCCTCATCTGTAAAATCAGATCTTCACCAGAAACAGTTACTGCGGTGTAGATCAAATGAGGAAGCTTAAAGAATCCACGCAAACTATAAGTTTAATATACACAAATTAATATTTTGGCTCAAAATAACTTCCTGCTCAAAACAACAGCTTGCCATAGCCTTCAGTACAGGACACCTACTTCCAATGGGCAAGAGTTAGAAAATAATGGATGGGGCAGATGGCAGCAGCAACAGCATTCGGAATGCAGAGCAGCACCCAGGCATTGTGACCCATAGTGGTTTTTTTTCCTTCATTTATTTGTCTTTTTAGAGAGAGGGGAAGGGAAGGAAAAAGAAAAGGATAGAAACATCTCTGTGTGAGAGAAATAGCCATAAGTTGCCTTTTGCACACCCCCATCTGGGGACCTGGCCTGCCACCCAGGCATGTGCCCTGACTGGGAATCGAACAGCGACCTTTTGGTTTTCAGGCTGGCATTCAGTCCACTGAGCCACACCAGCCAGGGCAACAGGTAGTTTTTAATCTGTGGTCTATGTCTCCTTCTCAGGTCCTCTTTCATAGTGTTTATCTAGCCAACTAGATAAATACTTGTCAGAAAGGAGAGCAAAACTAATCTTTCTAGCTTTATGTATAGAACTATTTTTCCAAGCTTATTTTTTATCTTTATGTAATCCAAGAAGAGTAGAGATGGAGACAGTGACCCAAGTCGAGGAAAAGGGTAATGTGAAAGGCTCTTTTGTACCCCAGGCCTTTGCTCATGCTCTTGCTATGTCTTGGGCCCTCCCCACCTTACCTAGCCTGCTTCACTCCTATTTTGCCTTCAACATTCAGCTCAGGGGTCCTCTGCTCCAGGTCCTCCTGGTCCCACCAGTCTGAAATCATGGGCCTCTTCGTGCTCCCATAGCTCTCGGTTGGAAATGACTCTTGTTGTGTCTCTGACCTGCCCACTACATGATGTGAATTTTTCAAGGGCAGAAACAGCCTCTGTCCTGTATCCCGTGTGTGCCTAACAGAGTGCTGACATGTGGTGGACATGTAATAAATTGCTGCTCACATGGTATGTGCATCTGTTGGCCCTGTGCTCAGTGCTTTAGATGCATTAATGCATTAAACAGTCCCAGCCACCTTAGGAGGTATGTATAATGATCACCTACATTTTATGAATGAGGATACTGAGGCACAAAGAAGTTAAAGCTTGCTTACCTAAAGTGGCAGAGACAGGATTTGAACTCAGCCATCTGTCTCAAGCTCACTTTCTTAAGTTTGATGCTTTCACAGGGGTGTCCAACCTGCTGTCCATGGGCCACATGCAGCTCAGGATGACTATGAATGTGGCCCAACACAAAATTGTAAATTTACTTAAACCATTATGAGATGATTTTGTGATTGCATGTCGCAGTGTGTTTAATGTGTGGCCCAAGACAACTCTTCTTCCAGCATGGCTGAGAGACTCCAAAAGTTTGGATACCCCTGTTGCATGCTACAGCTTTGTAGTAAATGTTTATGGTTGACTGGACTGTCAGAGATTTAGAAGAAGCATATTGTGTGTCCAGTTCTATGTAGTGAGGATGGTGGAAAGAAGAGAAGCGGGTACACAGCAGAACTTGAAGGGTGGTTAGGACTCGGATTTGGATGGATTTTTATGGACTTCATTCTCCTGATGTGCTTGTTAGATACAGGACAACCCGGGGCCGTCTTCCAGAAATGCATGGGAATGTGATTAGTGTAATGATTATTGAGTTTTGCAGAGGATGAAGTGGGCTGCATTTCTGGTACTTGTACTTCTCAACCGCTTGCTGTCACCGTACGTTCCCTAAGTTTTCCTGGCTACTGTTTCCTTTATTGGCTACTGTTTTGGGGGTGCTGGGGGTCCTACTGACCTGCATCCTCCTTGATCCTTTCTCACTAACGTGGTGGCAGGTGGCAGAAAAATTCCTTGTAGAGTTTACTCTGAAAACAGTGGTTGAGAGCAAGAGCTCAGGAATCAGATGTCCAAGGTTTCTGTCCTGCCCCTAATTAGTTTACTGGGCAAATGTCTTCACTTCTCTGCACCCCCTGAATCCTTACTATAAGCGAGTTATTAATAATTCTGGCCTTTCAGTTATTGTGAAAATTGAGTTATTTCACTTTGAACAGAATTTATCGTATCCAATAAGTGTTAACTACTATACTGGCCCCTGGCCCTAACCTTGTCGGGGTCAGTTTGGGTGACGAGGGTATAATGCACAGTTGTGTCCTGTATGTGGCAGTTGTTCCTGAATTAGAGGCTTCCAGATCAGGATGGGCCTGACTTCTCTGAGCATCTCATCAAAGCATAGCTGACAAGAGAAGAAAGAATGGCCAAGAGCTGACCACTTCCACGTGTTCCTGGACTATTGAGAGAACACAAATTCTTGGTACAAAAAATACAGACGGTACCCACAAATAGGAGCCAATTCATTAAGGATTTAAAGGTTGAAATGAGCTTTTGGCAAAGTGACCATGAATTGATCAAACACAGGATAAAATGAAAATCAGTAAGGAACACTGGAAAGAACAAACACATTTTGAGGGAGAAAGGAAAGTTTCAGTGAAAGAAGGTGGCAGATGCAAAGACAGATCAACTTGGATGTAATAATAATTACTTATGTTTCTGGAGTGCTTCATAGTGCACCAAAGGCTTTCTCATGTGTTTTCTTTCCAACACGTATTTTGATCTTCTGAAGAACCCACTCGAGGGGATTCTGGGCAGGAACTGTTACCGTATTTTATGGATGAGGAAATTGAGGTACAGTGGGCTCTAGTGATTGTTAAAAATTGTCCAGTCAAGAATAAGAAAGAGCTGAAACTCAATCACAGCTTTTCTAAATCTCAAGTCCAGGCTCTTTCTTCTTTGCCTCTGCTTTGAGAGAGCCCAGGAGTGCAGCTCCTGTTGCTGAAGAAAGCTTAGAGGAAGCCTCGATTGATACACAAAGAATTTACTCTAAAAAGAAAAACACGTTTGGTGGGCAGGTGAGCATTTTTAGAAATACTGAAGGTTGTGAAACCTGAAAAGTCAACATATTATGCAAAATTTATAAGAGTTTAGGGCAAGAGAATTATTACTATTTTACTTTTCTATATTTTTTCTTTGCATTCCGACATTCTCACAGTGAAGTGCATTATTCTTCTAATGAGGAAAGATATGGCAATAAAAAATAAGAACTCTAATTATATCAGGAATTAGATAAAAGTGAACGGGTAAAAAGTGTATCCTTTCTTTCTTAGGAGTACAACTGAGAACTGGTTACCAACATATAGTCACGTGCGTGTGTGGGGGTATGTATGTGTATGTATGATCTGGACTCTAGTGTAGGTTAGGGAACACAAAACCAAGTTAACACTGGAGAGCTTTCTGAAACATTAATTAAGAAGAGTGAATAAATAACCTCAGGTCTTAGTGACAGGTTCTAAAATGCCTTCAACGAGGAAGTGGTTGCTGCCGGGCCAGAGGCTGCCATTTGAGGGAGTCACGGAGGAGTGGAGAGATATCTGAGGGCCAGCTTATGACCTTTTAAAACAAGAGATGATGGCTGGAAATTACAAACTCATAAGCATTAGCGTTAAGTTGGAAAAAAAAAATTGAACCTAATAGTCAGTTACCGACCCCTTGAAGAGACCAGGGCATAGTAATCGTCAAAATGGCTTTTTAAAGAACAAACCCTATTAGATCTGTGGTTTTAGGAGAAGGACAGGCTTTGCAGGCTGTAGGAAACCAAAATATGTAATTAAGAAAAAAATCATGAAAATTTGAGATCAAACTTCCCCTGAGATTCTGTCATTTAAACAGGGAAAATGGTGCGGGTTAAATAGCTCAAAATGGAGCAACGGGCAGTGGCTGCCGGCACAGGGATGCGCTGGCCTCTCACAGGGGAAAGGAAGAAGGGCGATGCTCCTGGCTGAGGGTGAGGAGGTGTCCTGTCGGAGTTGACTCTGCACCTGTAGGACATGGGAATGGCCCAGCTTGCAGCCTCTGCAGGCCACGCTGCTCCCCTGCTCCCAACTTTACCTTTGCTGCTCCTCCCACTTCCAGTCCATAAATGCATGACATTAGCGATTCCTAAAACATGTGTTCGTGTTTGTGCAAGCCTACTTTCACACAAACTCCCCAAATTCCACCCAAAGTATTACAGGGCTTCAGATCCCTGGAGCCCTTCTGTGGATGTCAGGTTCAGGCCCCTTATACTAGACCATGTGTCTCATGCACGTCCTAGAGGGTATTCCCTCAGGCATTTCTCTCAAAAAGGTGGGGACCGTGGAGAAGAACTTTCCTTGATGTCTCAATTCCTTTGTTTTTCCAGGATTAACCAGCCTCATGGCTTCACTTACAGGGCATTTGTGAAGGCTTGATACCAAGTGCAGGGCTCCGGGGTCTTTTTGCTGCAGAATTAGGCATAATGCTCGTCCTCTGAGCTGGCAGAGCACGAGCTGAGACATGGGCAGAACAGAGTGGAGAAGGAGGCAGAATGGAAGTGACCTCAGGTGGCCTGCGCCAAGTGCTGTGGGTGCACGGGCCCATTGGCCTGGATGTGAGCCTGAGCCAGCCAGCTCAGCCACTGGGAGCGGGGAGATTCACGTGCTTTAAAGGGGTGGATGTAACTCAGATGAACCTGGCATAAAAGAACATCAGTGTTATTACTTTCATCACTCTTTCCCTCCTTTCCCAATCTACCCCAGCTGACTCCTTGACTCTTGACTAAGGCCCTGAGAACAAATTCTAGGCAGAGATGAATTCCTCCGTGGGGCCCCAGAGTGAGAATTTCTTAGATTTCCATCAGGATCTCATTTTTCTTCCAGAAGAGTGGACATTCGATGGAGACAACCTCTTTGGATCTCCTCCTTACCCTGCTCAAAATGGGAGCTTGGTCTCTACTTTCTACTGGGTGTCAGGCAGACTCTTTCTGGGGTTCCTCAGTTTCCACATCCTCAGGATTTCTAGGCTGGAACTGCTGTGACTTTTAAACCAAGGCAAACCTAGCTTTTGAACAATGTCAGTCTGGAAATACAGACTGAAGCTCCAGGACCACTGCCCGCAGAAGCAGCCAAGTCTTTGATGTACAAGGCACTAGAGTTCAGAAGCCCAAGTGTGCCGCTTGCCACCAAATGACCTTGGGTCAGGCACCTTATGTTTTGGCCCCTGGCTTTCCTCTTCTGTAAAATGCAGGTTATGTGCAAGTCAGATGAGGGAAAGTGTATGAAATGCCTGGAACTTAGCTCTCTTACCTCTCCCATCCATACACTCTGAGCAATGCTGGTGAGTTCTGGGAAGGGCGGGAAAAAGAAAAAAGTGACGATCCTTGCAGGCCTTTTCCATCCTCTATTGCTTCCACATAAATGCCCACCCCACCCGCCTCCTCAGCTGTCCTCCACCATGGCACTGGTGTGAAGAGGAGAAGAAATCTAGAACTGGGTGTATTTGTTCTGCACATGAAGGAGACAGAGGGAAGTGTGTGAAATCCAGTGACCCAGGATGACCTCAGGGAATGTTATTAGGTATGTCTAGGGGGCTATCCAGACAGTCCAGGAGGCTGAGAGCCTTGCATCACTAGAGACAATGGCAGTAGCAAAGAAAGAGGAAAAAAGAAAAATGATGAAAGACAGGTGCTTTATCTAGGACATCAACTTCAATCAAGTTCTTTGGCTTTTTCTCCACTTTGTGTGTGGAGGAGGACAAAAACAGGGGTGGGGAGAAAAGGGAAGAGGGAGGGTGGAAAGGAAAGGGGAGAGGATGAGGGGCTGGCAGGAGGCTTCCACTTCCCAGACGGTGGGGGCCGGACTAGAGCTCACAGACGGCCTGTCTGACCGTGATCCTGAGAAGGGCCGCACCACCGCCCCATCCACCTTTTCTGCCTGGCTGGGATGGCGGCGTCAATGGCAGTTTTGACACACTTCGGGGGGTGGGAGAGGCAGAAAGCCACAGCTGCTCTGCCACCCAGGCAGTTCTGTCTGGACTCCCGGGAGAGCCTGCAGCCTCTCTGTGGAGGGCAGCTGGCCACCCGCCTGGTCACTCGGGTGTTACGGTCCCTGTGATAATCCAGCCCACTGCCCAGCAGATAGCTCCCGTCTCTGACTCGTTCTGTGTACAGTCCTTTGTCTGATTCCTCCTCTAAATGGTGGCAAACAGACATTTTGGGAAGGAATTAAGCATTATGAGTTCACAGAATGTCAAACATTCAAATGGCAAATACAAATCAATTTTGAATTTATCTGGGTTTTATGTCATTTGTACTATGGTGCCTACCATCAGCAATTTATGGTTAATTTTAGACAAAACGAATGCGGTTTGCTAAAGTCTGAGTTCAATAGCTGCAGGCTGGTGAGGTACAGTCTTTGGGAAAAATCCTTCCAGTGCTGTGGAAGAAGGGCACTGGGTCCTGAGCTCCATTTGCTATCAGAATCAGGGGTGGGAATGAGGTGGGTGGGGAGGCAAGAAGAGCCTCCCTCTGTTCCTGCTTGTTCCTCGGTTCAGTTGGGCTCCAGCCCAAATGCAGCTGGAGGATAAAGCTGCTGCCAAGAAAAGCCGTGCTCCCTGCTGCTCGCTGTGTGGAAGAGCCAGCTCGGTGCACGTGTGTGTGCCTGTGTGTGTTCTCTGTGTGTGTGTGTCAGAGACAGAGAAATCGGCAGAGAATATGAATGAGAAATCATTCCTTCACAGGGCACAGGAAACTTTAGAGAATGTTCACAAGGGCATCGATTGTGATTTGCGACTTGGCACCAGCGTATTTGAAATGCAGCCAGGTGGTTCTCATGTACAGCCAGGCTCCAGCACGGCTATCGCGGGCCCTCTGCCCCGGCTCTCCCACACCTGCTCCTTTGTCTTGTGTGTGCATAGTTATGCTTCGCTGCCAGCAGCGTGCTCACTGTAGCCGCTGTAAGAGAGGAAGGCAGTCCCTGACTTGTCTTGTCTGCCTACCAATGGACCCACGTTTCTAGAAGACATGGTGGATTGATTGAATAAATTCTCTTAACCCTGTAATTTTATGCACACAGCTCCTCATGCTGTGGAAATAACTGTTCTTTGATTTTTCATTGTGAGTGGATTGTTCAGATTGCCCAGAGGGAAAGAACTTTCTCTAATTTTAATATAACAAGTGTGTATTTAGCTATTCAGTTAAAGTAGTCAACATTTTCACTCTTTATTCCGTTTGCTGCTATATTTCCAAATATATACTGAAGAAACTTTGTAGTATGTTGGAAGCATGAGTTCTCACACATTTCCGTTGTACATCAACTGCTTACCGGCTGAAATGCACCCTTCACTTCGTCTGCACTGTCCCTCCGTTCAGACCTCCAGCAGTGCCCCTCCCCTACATTCCAGCGTCTTTCTCAGCCTCTCCCATGAAGACCTGGGTTCACCCTCCCGTGACCTTCAGGCTTTGCTTCCTCTAATTCATTTAGATCACTGACCCTTGACCTGTCAACATGGACTCCCTTGTTGCTTCCCTCCACTCCCTACTCCGCCACTTTATGTTTCATCACACTGGAATTTAATTTCTCCATTATTGGCCCATCAACTTACAGTCATATCTATTTTTCTGTTCTGTCGCTCATGCTCCTAAGGGCAGATGAAGAAAATCCCAAAAGAGAGCTCATCTGGCCTGCCTCAGCCCTCCCTTCCAGAACATCATCATCACTGAAAGATGGGGTGACTAGCCTTTGTTAATGATCCCCACTATCACATGCTTGCCCAGGTCTCAAACATCACCTCCCTGAGCTGATGCATCCTCTCCTCCATACTGCTGCTCACGGTCGATGGCCTCATGGCACGTGGCTGAGAAACTCAGCGCTTTCTGGTGTGAGTGTCCAAGCTCATCCTCTTTTCAATATAAACATTCATGGTTTGCCAGACATGTCAGAGGGGCTTTTGCCCCATCTTTCACAACTTGGACAGCCTTTTGTCCCCAACCCAGTTTGTTTTTCATTAGGAGTTTCGCTGTCACACTCGGGGCCCCTCACCTTTCCTGACATCATGGAATCTGTCTTCCCACTGCTTCTTCACTGCTGCTTTCACTGTTGTCATCCTAAAACCTTTTTATCCGAAATAAAAATTCATTTCACCCCCAACCCAATCCCTCTTTCTGAGATCCCTGTTTTTTGACGAGTACCAGCATTCTCCCCGTGCCTCAGGCCAGTCCTTTGGGGGTCTTGTATCTCTTCCTAATACCCTCTCCCAGCCCCTGATGGGTTCTGTGGAATCTGTCTTCGTGTGCTTTTGCATATGATTGCTCCTTTCCACAAACATCCGTAGTGCCTTGTGGTAAAACCATGGACCTTGCCTAAAGATGTCTATTCCTAGTGGTTGGACCTTAGAAAAATCATAGACCTCTCTGAGTTTTGGTTTCTCATTTATATAATGGGGCTAATAATAGTACAGCTGGTTCAAAATGTTCTTTTGAGGCTTAAATAAATGAATACCTATGAAGCACTTAGAACAGTGTCTGGTACCTTGTGAGTGTTCAATAAATGTTAGGTGTTGCTATTACTTATACACCAGTGGTTCTCAGCTGGGAATCATTTTGCCTCTCAGAGGACGTTTGGCTATGTCTAGAGGCATTATTGAATTTCAGGACTAGGGGAAAGGGACGCTACTATCATTTAGTGGGGAGCGGCCGGGGGTTCTGCTAAACCTCCAACAGTGTATGGGCAGCTCCCAGAAAGAGAAACTCACCCGATGGTAGTGGTCTCCAGGTTGAGAGACACTGCTCTACATCTTGGCCTGGAAACCACCACCAGGGTCCCAAGGTGTAATCTAGTGCCAGTTTCTATCTTTTTTTCTCAGTCCTCAACTCTTTGGAAGGCTCATTTTATCACATGATTTCAGTTACAAACTGATTTTGATCGTTCTCAAATCTACATTTCCAGCCTCCTGATTATGTCTCCAGTGGTTTTCCCCGGGTGCATTCTCTTGATATTGGAAAATGTTAAAGGGGGGAAAAAGACCAGTGTTCCTCTTCCATCTCCGTTCCGATGGCCACCCTGTCTCGACATTTCCATTGTTGCTAGTGGCACCCTGTCCTGGCTCCGGTTCTCTCTGGCGCTGTCTCCAAGCCCACACCTCCACTCCACACCAGTTGCTGCCAGTTCTTGCTCAGCATTGTTTCCTTCCATCCTCATTTCCATTTCCATGGCTACTGCTCAGTGCCCGACTCTGGCCGGCTTCCCTGTCTCCCTTCTCGCCTCCTTCCTCCACACAGCTGCTGGAATTGTCTTCATTAAACACTGTTTTCCTCTGCTCAAGAATCCACAGTGGCTCTCCATTAACACTTATTAGCGAAAGGAAATTCCCCATGAAGCCCTGTAAGGCCTGAACTCCCTCTCTCCTTGTGCCCCGCCCCCAGCAGCCACCAGCCTTTGTATGACTCCCTACAGGTCTCTGGGTGCTCACCTGTCTGAGCTCCTTTTGTCCTTGTCTCTACACCTTGGGGTGTTATAATTTTCCTCCCTGGAAAGCCTTCTTCTCTCCTTTTTTTTTTTTTGTTGCCAAACTATGTCTGTCACCTCTTTCAAAAGCTGGCTCAGTTTTGAACTACCCCAGGAAAACTTCCTGAATAACCAACCCCTCAGATTCTCCTTGTCCTGTTACTTAATATCTCATTTTTGTCTTAAGTACTTACTAGACTCGACTCGACCTACATTAATTTGTACCTCCTGATGTGTATAAAGAATCCCTAAGTATTTTTAAAGCTTTTTCAAATATATATGTTTCACTCCCTTTCTTCACCTTTTCTTTTGCTAGGACCTCTTTAAAAATGAAAAAGCTAATACCCAGAGTCAAAAGAGAGTGCACTGGTTAGAGCAGAGCTTCAAGAGATGCTGTCTCTCTATCCCCCCCCCCCCCCCCCGCCCCCACACACACACTGTCCCCTTAAAGCCCAGGAGGAACACCAAGGGCATAGTGTATAGGTAACTTTAAAATGACCTGCTGTTCTCTTTGTGGTTGTGATGGTGGCGGGTGGGAGGAGGAGGAGAAGGAGGAGGTAAATCCTCCTCCAAACATAGGTCCCACAGTGACTCTGCTAAAGAGGCTGCCAAGGGAGCGAGGATGTGGTGTGAGAACACACTGGGATCTCATTTAATTTATAAGGTAGACAATCATATTCCCCTCTGCAGCTGAGGAAACTAAGGCCAAGAGGGTTAGGGGAATTGCCCCTGGAACTTTGGACCATTGTGAATGCCAGGGTCTCCCCATTGTACTCTAATACCTCATTTTACTCTGTAGGAAAGGCTTTAAGGGTTACTGTTCAATACCCTTATTTTACAGATTGGGCTGCCAAGCGATTCCCTGGTGGTATTAGAGCCTTTGATAAGTAAACCTGGGCCTTGAATTAACGGCTAATTAGTATTCTTCTCACTTCATCGCCAATATTACATTTGATTTCTAACCCAAGGTGCAAGTAGACCTCTTCACAGCAACCTTGAGACCAGTGCTGTTCAATAGAACTTTCTGCCATGATGGACATGTTCCATAGCTTTCCTTTCCAATGCGACAGCCACTAGCCACATGCGGCCAGTGAGCCTGGAGAGCTTAAACAGTCACATGCAGTTGGTGGTCTCCACATTGGACACCGTAGCTCTAGACTCACTGTTTTCTTATTCTTGTCAGAGGGAGCCTATCTGTGTTTTCACCTCAGCTGCCGTCCCTTTTCTCTGGGAGGTCACAGTAAACCTGGAGGAACCGGGAACTCACTGGAAGCTGGCAGCATCTGAGTCCGGATCCTCTGCAAGAGAGAAGAGAGATGAGCAAACTGACTGTGGCCCTGGGTGGGAAGCGTTTGTGGAGGAGAAACAGCCAGTTCCTGGGTCTCTTCCTTCCTAGCAGCCTCATGAGAGCCGGACACTCAACATGAGGGGGTTCTCAGCCTCTTCCCTCAGGAGACAGGCTTAGGGAGAGGGCTGAACTGCTTCTCAGAGGTTGGCATGGATGGGGCTCTGAGGTGGCATCTTCTCCATGTGGCCTGGTAGGATGCTGTTAAGGAAATGTGAGGGAGTTCATTTGATGCTTCTGTCCTTAACACTGAGAAACACCTCAGAAGTACCTTATGGTTGAAGCTTCTCTTTACAGCTCTCTGCACCTCTGTCACTCTCTTGTGCATTTGTGTGTGTCTGTTTGGGTGCATGCACATCTGTCTTACCATATCTTGCATTGCTTCAAAAATGCTAGTTGCTGTCTTTCCTGAAGCTTCCAATGACACACTTGTTAACAGCTGAGTCCAGTGAGTGCATCAGAAAATGACAAATCCCCAAGAGTATGTAGCTAGTGAAAGTGATAGGTGTATGGTATGACCCAGCCTTCTTTTTGCCTCTTCCTTCCCCCTTTCTTGATCACATATTCTGTTCAACTTGAATTTTAATCTAGTTTATTATTTATGCCTACAAGAAAAAAAAAATACTGAACTCTGTAACCAATGGGATATAAGGCACTGGGAGCTCTCATCCTAGGTAAGTTGAGTCTGTTTCCTCATGGACATGAAGGATAGAGGAAGAAAGAACTTTCCTTAGAAAGTCAGTCTTTAATTATAGGACTAGATAGAGGATTATGAGCTCTGATGTTTTGTGTCCAGAGAAATTATGGAACTAGATAATCTTAATATTAATTTATGCTGCTCATCCACGTCAAAGTCTATCCTTTTGCTCTTTATTGCCATGTACGCTTATGGGAACATGGAAGTCTGTTCTTTTGCAGCTCATGGGCTTGCTGGTGAACCCTCAGGAGACACTTCAGGACTCGCTCGTGATGTCTCAGCTCGTTGTTGGGCAGACAGATGTGACACCACACGGGGCATCCAGAGTCCATACGGAGGGAACAGTTTGGAGGCAGTGACTTGGAGAACAAGGCACTTGTATTCAGACTGAGGCTTTTAAAACTGAGCGAGTGTAGGAGCATTCAGGGCAACTGTGACAGAGAGAAAGAGTTATTGCCCTGATAAGAGATTTTTGCAAAATTTTCTCTGAGGAATATGGATTTTTAGAACATAATTCATATTGCCCTGAGTTGTCTTTTAAATCAGAGATCTAATCACATTTGCCTTCTCTGAAACCCTTAATGGCTCATTATTGTGTGCAGAATGAAGCCCTTGCTGTCCCCCACTGGTGTGCCCAGGCACCCAAGGTTTGGCTCCCACAGGCCCGTGCAGCCTCCCGCTCATGGACCCGAGTTCTCCACTCTCTGCTCTCGTCATCAGTGTCCTTAGCACATGCCCTTGACAGACTTCCTTGGCTTTGCTCAAACCATTCCTTTGTTCCCTCAGTCAGGTACATCCTCCTCACCGCTCCATCTGGCTTTGTCAGAATGCTAGCCATTCTTCAAGGTCCCCTTGCAATCTCACCTCCTCTAGGAAGCCTCCCCATATCCTTCCCACAGCTGGCACGTTTCTACTTCTTGCGTTTTTATGTATCACTCTGTATTCTCCACAGCGCTTGTCACTGCCAAGTCTCATTTCAGTTATTAGGGTATGTGTCTGACTCCACCTCTTGATGGTTGGTCCCTGGAGGTCCAGGCTGCATCTCGTTCATTTTCATATTCTGCACGGAATCTGGAAAAGTGCATTGTGTACAGCGGGCACATTGAATGGAATTGTCCTTTGTTTCTTAATTAAAACTGCTGGCTACTTACCTTTATCTCTTCATTTGCTTTTTATACCTGATCATCATTTATACCTTTTCATCATTTCTAAGTGTTGCTTAGTCTGTAAAGACCCATGGATGGATAAGGAAGAAGCCTGTGCCTGTGTACATGTTGGATTTTGCCCAGTTCTTCTCAAAATCATTTGGATGCAGGAGGCATTTTAGCTAAGAAGAATAAATACAGTTTGCTTCCTTACCTGGTTCAGCTGGTTTCTCACTCTTTCAAATCATCAAAGTAAAGTTTCAGACTCAAATGCCTTACAGGTTCCAACCTGTTCCAATAGAACCAGGGTAGCGATTTAGGCCAGATTCCGAGCCTGCTGCAGACAGGCGGTGAGCCTTCAGTTTTTGCTGTTAGCCTTTTAGCATCTTTAGTGTTATTTCTGGGTATTGGTTTTGAATGTGCATTTTCTCATTTGTGTTCCTAAATAGTAGTTAGGTTTATTTACAGGTCAAATCCTGTTACAAGAAGTTGCCTAAAAATGAAAATCTCTCTACTATTTTTTTTTCAAATTGTATTCAATTGAAAGAATTTGGGGGTTAAAAATTTACGGCCAAATTATTTACAGTTTATTGCAATATTTTCTTTCCTTCAAATTTTAAAGGTGTTTTGTTAAATGTATCATCGATTTTGTTAAATCCTCTTGTTCCGGGAAGGGAAGGAGACAGGGGCGTCGGTGAGCGGGGAGGAAGAGTTGTTCCTGTGCGCCTGGGGGGAGGACAGGGCCCCAGCCTGCCTTCGTCCCTCTGTCTGCCAGCTCTGTCACGAAGGAACTTCTCTAAAATAGGAGCAGGCTCAGTTACACTTTTTCTTCATGTTTGCAACAAACTATGTGTCTTTTATTTCATAAGATTTTTCCCCCCTCGAGAAACAGAGAGTTCTTTGTTCATATGGTTTCAGTGTCCCCAAGTTGTTCCCCTGCAGTTGGATGGGGCACAGTCCGCCGATGGCCAGGCTTACTTTTAAGGGTCCAGTTATAGACACTGTTAGGCTTTCACGTAGCATTGAGAAGCCAGAACTGCCCTGAGCATGAGAACGGAGCCCGTGCTAACCAACCTGATGCCTGGCGCCACCCTCCCTGTCTCACCCTCAGGGCAGCATCCAGCACTGGTCATTGCCATGGACCCGGTTCTGCTACTGTGTAGCCTGGCCAGTCACCTTTGCTGAGTCAAGCAGAATTATGTTTATTTGTGTGTGTGTGTATGTGCATACACATGTGCTGGCCTTTTTTTTTTTCTTTTGAAGTGCTGAGGTGAGACATTCAGATTCAAGGTCAGTGTGGTTCAGGCCTGGACCTAGTCTAGGCAGACTCTCTCTGAAAGATAGAATTATCAAATGTTATTGCTGAATGGGACAACTCATTGCGAGGTTGATGACACCAAGTCTGTGGACTAAGCAGATGTTGGAGTGTATAGGGAGCAGCTGAACCAGGGCCAGAACTCAGACTACCTGACTCCTGTTCCAACGCCTTTTTAAACTATATCAAATGCCTACATACCTTATTGAGTCCACATTTGATTAGTAAAATGATTTGGAATACTTAGCCCCAATATGTGTGTAGTTATTACATAGCCAGGAAAACAAAGTTTGTTATTAGTTAGTTTGAGTGGGAGAATGTAATATTGGGAATCAGTTACAAAAGGATTGGAAGAGCTGAAAAGCTAAACAGGGAACAGCCAATCCCAAATGCATGCCCAGATCAGCCCAGCATGAAGTCAGTGTTGACTTTTGGGTCACGGTTGACCATTGGGTACTGGAACAAGAGGTGGCCGCTTAGCAGAGAATGGAAACCATGGAGGAGGTATAGCCATTGGGAAGATGCTGAGCAGAGCAGAACATCTGAGCTTCTCCTCTGTTGGCAGTACCTTCATTGCTTAAACTCAGCCAGAGTCTGTTTGACTACAGAGCCTGGGAGATGTGGTCTGCAAGGTTTTGACCCCTGCAATACAGAGCAGTGAAAAGCAGGTGGGCTGGGCTTTAGGGGGCAGTTCTTACAGCAAACAAGAAAACTCAGGCAGATTTTTTTCCAAAGGTGATTGCAATAATATCTCTCCTCCCACGTGCTCTTCTGCAGTGTGACCTGGCCACTGTCTCACAGGGTGGAGCCTGGTCCCCACCCCTTGCATGTGGGCACCTTTATGACTGCTTCCACCAACCGAGTTTAGAGGAAGTGACTCGAGGGGACTTCTGGGGCTAGATTAGAAAGGCCTCACAGCTTCCACCTTGTTCTCTTGGTGTGCTTGCTGTCTGCACTCCCAGCTGCCATGCTGTGAGAGGCCACACGGGGAGATCCTGTGTAGGTGCTGCAGTTGATAGTCCGAGCTGACCCCAGTTCCAGCCCTGTCAACTAAGAAGTTCCAGATGATTCCAGCATGCAGCCTTGGGGTCACCTCCCAGCTGTTTGAGAATTCCCAACTAGGCCCCAAAAGTTGTGGAGCTGAGACAAGCACTCTACTATACCCTATCCAAAATCCTAACCCTCAGCATTGTGAGCATAATAAAATGGCTCTTATTTTATACCACTAAGTTTTAGAGTGGTTTGTTATGTAGCCATATATAACTGGAATGCAAGTGACCAAGATGTTTATTTAGTGCATAATTATATGTATATATTGTCTAATATGTTGAGTCTATTATAAAGCACACAGAAAGCTAGAAATTAAAAATGGGTGAGATAAAATTAAATGTAAATAGAAGTTAACATTTTCTTCCCATACCTAGTGAATGATCTTGCCCAGTTCCTGTGGTGTTGGAGACCACACCTTATTCTACACATTATATACATGGTGAGAAGAGGATGGACTGTGGTATTTCTGGTCTTCTAAATAGCCTGTGGCTACTTCAGAATCTCTGAGGAAGAAAGATTTGGGGGGCAGTGATAGAAAGGGGAAGGACATATTGGGAGGTGCCCAGGGAGAAAGTACAGTCAGGGAGAGACAGGTAAATGTAGGTGAAGGGCAGATTCTGTGAGGTGGAAAACAGGGCTTCCAGTCAGGGTGAGGATTTGTCCTGAAGCGGTGTCAGGCTTTGGCAGTATTTAGCTTCATTTCTGTGATGCCATTTCATGAGGACCATCCCCATGTCCCAACGTGGATTCTTGTGGACACTGTGGAATAGTTAGTGGACAGGGATGCTCTGCGACAGTTTCATGAACACAATGGGGACTATTGCTGAGAGTGATTCTAGACCTGAGTGTCTTCGAGATCCAAACATTTTTAGGAAGAGATCAGGTTGAGTCTCTTCTAAGATCTCTTACTCTCCTTGAGGGACTTCTAGTGTATTTTGTATGTGCACATGATGCACACACAGACACATACAGGTCCTTATGTACCTTTTAACTCTTACATCATTGTATACATGTAGATATTTTCCTTCATTTTCTCCTTCCCCCTCCTCCCCAAAACCCTGAAAGCTCATCAAAGGTCTTTGGAGTTTTCTTTCCTACTGCTTGCTATACAGTCACAGATCTACTGTTAACATAAAGTGCACTTATATAGAACATCTGTACAAATAAACGTATCTAATCTATTGAGCATATCAAGGGGAGTTAATTTAATAAATGGATTTCTCCCTCCCTTTTCTGACTTATTTCTAATAAAATCTATTCATCCCCTTCTTATCATGAATTCCCTTATAGCACAGGTGGCAAACACAAGGCCCTCGAGCCTCATCTGGCCCTCCACTTCGTTTTATCCGGCCAGCACCTTGTTTCTACCTGGTGGCAGCACCGAGCGAGCTCTCGCTTAACTGTTAAGGAGCAGTTACATTTACACAGTCCTAAAGTTACATGCAGCCCTTTGAAGGCAACCGCAAGGCTGATGTGGTCCCCGGTGAAAGTGAGTTTGACACCTCTGCCTTACAGGAGAACCCTGCAAATCAAGCAGCTGTATTGTGTGATGGTCAGCCGCTGCTGGGGTGTGATTTCACAGGTAAATTGGACTCTGTCCCTGCCCTCGGGGAGCTCCTACTTTAGAGGGAAAGACAGACAGATGAGTGAATAATTAATTATATTCTGTGTGGTGAGTGCTGTGATGGTAGCTATAGTATGCTTGGGAACGTGGGGTAGATACTTGGTTTCCGTGAAGTCTTCCTAGAGTTTTGACAAATAGGGCCAATTAGACAGCTCTCCCAACCAAATTGCGTGTGCTTGGCTTTTGGATGTAGTGAGCTTTTTGCAAACAGACTGGATTATTTGACTTGAATATCCTGTTAATGAGACAAGCTAATTTGCCCAAGGGGACCTCTTCACCCCTTACTTTCAGGCTAAATGCTTTTCACATTGGGTTTTCTTATTCCAGCTGCAGGGTTCCCATCTTCCCTGGAGTGAGTTCTCTCTAGCAAGCAGAGAGACTGGGGCTCACTCTGGTGTTTTGGTACATCTCGTTCACTTCTGGTCCCGGTCAGTCTGCACACAGGAGGTCTCCCGTGCTGTGTTCTGGGTTGCCAGACTTAGCAAATTAAAACAGAATACTCAGTGAAGTGTGAGTTTCTGATAAACAATAAGTCTTTAGTGTAAGTAGGTTTCAAGTAGTGCTGTATGCGCTGTTTATCTTGAAGTTCAAATTTACCTGGGTGTCCTGCGTTTTGTCTGTAAAGCCATATCACTGCTCTCTGTTGGCCTCACTCTTCTTGGGATGTTCACAAGGGAGTGGGAAGTGTTCGCAACTTTCATCTCTGGAAGCACCATTTCCGGAGTGGAGATTTTGACCTTTACTTTCCTCTTTCCCAGTCGAGCTTAGGTTTTTTTCTTCGTGGCATATGGCTAGGCCTGCCAATCAGAGCAACAGTGCTGAGCCTATTTCTGATATGGACTGTGGTGATATTAAAAATCTGGCCTTTGGTTGAACTGTTTCTGCCAACATGATATTGTATATAAAACTTATTTTGCTCCCTGCACTTGAAGTGGAAACTTTTTGTAAGGGGCTGAGCCTGAAGTGTGAGTCAGAGGCAGGCGTGCAGGTTGGCTCAGGAAACAAAGGGCATTCGCTGTCAGGCAGGGATCTGAGACGCCAGCCTGACAGATCAGAACTCCGTTTTGTGTATTTCTTCGTTGTCGACTGTGACCTGGTGAATTAGATCCCTGGGCAAGCAACTTCTAGGTAGGCAAGGTGTCAAACCTACGTAGCATCAATAACAACTTATTGAGCACACGGTGCCCATCAGACACTGTGCTGAATGCTTTCCATGCATGTTCTCATGTACTCCTCACAATCATTTAATGAGGTAAGTACTCTTATCACTCTCCAGATGAAGAAACAGGCTTAAAGAGGTTAATGTGCCTAAGGTTGTCTAGCCAGTGGGTGGCCGAACTGGGATTTGAGCCCGGGTCAGTCTGATTACAAAGCTCCCACTTCCAAACACAACGCTGCACTGCGCAGGGTGGACTTGGGCTGGCGGGGGTAGGGGGTGTCTCAGGAAACACTTGTGATTTGACTTGTCTACTCTGTTGTAATGATTTCTAACGAGGAAGGATCCTTACAACCTCTTCAGTAACTTGTTCTAGTGTGTGATGTCCCATTTGGACAGGCTACTCTTCTATATATTAACATACTGTTTATCTTCTGTGGTATAAAACCATTCCTCAACCCCAGTGGAGAGAGCAAACTGATTCCCCCCGGGTAGGTGGCTCAGTTGGTTAGAGCGTCACCCCCCTACACCAAGGCTGGGGGCACAATCCCTGCTGGGGGCACATACAAGAATCAGCCAATGAATGCTTAAATAAGTAAACCAACAAATCAGTGTCTCTCTCTGTCTCTCCTCTCTTTCTCTTTCACTCTTTCCCTTCATCTCTCTCTCTAAAATCAAGAAATAAAAAGTTAAAAAAAGAGCAAACTGATCATCATTTATATAAAGTGGCAACTTTTCTTTTTCCTCCAGCCACCTCTCTCAGTCTTTCGTCTTGGGTTCTGTAATCAACATCATGATGAAAGATAAATGTAGTGTCTCCTTCCTGATGTTTAGTACTCTTTGTGCTCTCTTTTGAATTCCTCCTCAATTACCTGTAGTGAGTTCGTAATAAATATGGATTTGATTGGTCTGGTTTTTGCAGGCTTCTGTACTGTAAGCACAGCATAGCCAGTTACATAGCAAAAGGTGGGTATTGTTTTTGCTGACTTCCTTCGAGGTGAACCCACCTTTTGTTTGTCTTGATGCCTATCAATGTGCACTATATTGCACATAACTTCCTCTTGATATTTTGGTTTAGGATCTTACTCAGTTATACCATGAGTGAAAAGGTTTGTTAATAATGCTGTGTCCATTAGAGGATGCCTCTCTCTGGTCTATATAGGGGTCAGTGACAGTGTAGATGTCATACGTGCTGTGATCATAAGACCACAGAGCTCCTCACAGAAGAAACACCCATGTCAGTGGCGTTGAGCTGATTGCAGAATGCCCCTGCAGCTGTCACACTAAGTGCTTTGCAGACTTTAGGAAGCCTTGTTGTCTTGTCCCTCTGGGTAAGTGTTCAGGCTGAGGGTCTTGGAAACCTATTTCAGATTTGGGGGAAAAATTCAGGAAAAGGGAGAGGAAAGGTTTCTGCTATTGACCCCAGAGGGTCTGGAGGTTGTGGGAGAGCCTTGGACTTGAGGAAGTTGGGATCTCTCTTTTTGAGGTTTCTCCGTATCAGCCGGGAGCTTCTGAGCTGCCTCTGATAGTCGGTGTTTGCTTGCTTTCCAGGCTGAAATGCAGACCAGCATCTGATTTCTCTCCAAGAGCTCTGATTCTTTAGCCAGTGGACTCAGCCCTGACTTGTAGCCCAGAGTACTTCGGGGTTGAAGCGAGGATCCCCCAATGTCCAGCAACCGCACAGGTGTATCTGCCATTCCCTGCTGCAGGGACTAATGACCTGCTCCTCTGGAAACCTGAGATAGAGGGAAAGTATTGCAGTGGGACCGCAGAGAGCCTTCTAAAGGCTGATTTAGCCAAACCCTCATTTCCCAAGCACTTAATCCTTCAAAGGAAAAGTAGTCTGGTGAGTGTGGTGGTCCCTGAATTTTCTGGATACCTGCCTACCAGTTTAGAGGGGCCAAAATGCCAGTGATTCCAAATGTTCCATCTGTCCACAAAATTCCCATGAGTCACTGATTGCCTCTCTTCAATTCAGGGTGCCCGTCTGAGAACCACACCTCCTCGTCTTTACTGTGTGAAGACACAGCATTGTTGGTATGCTGATGGGACTGAGGTCACCTATGTTCAGAGGAACTTAAAATTTTGCGCAGTTGCTCCTTGCAGAATCCAGGTTTTTTAAGTCTGAGCTCCTCTTCCTTTCAGAAACATGGCTTTTGAATAACAGTCTTTGTTATGTCACCAGTGTTGGCCGCGCCACCACCAACTGTGTTACAATCGTTGGCCTCAGAGCAGAACCGGATGAGACTGGTAAAAATGAATTTGAGAGGATTTATATATATATAAGTCTGAGACCCAAATCCCTAGGACTGCGCTTTGTCTGTGAACAAAGGAAAACAGGACTTCTCTGCTATTTACAGTGCTGCCTCAGCAAGGCACACGTTCCGGCATCTTTCGTTCCCCCACAGGGCTAGCAAAGATTTGTTGTTCTTTCATTGCGGTACATTTACAAATTTTGCAATTAGACATGTGGGGCAGGGTTGGGTTGATCCTTATGAAAAAAAAAAGCAGCATTTTCCCAAAGGATCCCCCCTAGCAGAGACTTCCTGTAGGCTTTTGCTGGGAGGCAACGTGACTCTATATGCTCCAGAACCTTCTTTTTTGTCTCCACTCAACAACAGTTTGGTGTTTTGTATTATATTTATGCATGTGCTGGTTTGGGGTATCATCTTCTCCTCCCCCGATAACACTTTTTTTGTACATTTAACAATAGTTGTCTTTTGAATAAATGCCATGCTTTGGGGGTCTAGGTGGAACTATGGCAACTTTTGCTATAGTTTTCTCACGGAGATGTGCTTAGAGAGTGAAAGAACAAGTTCAATGTAAAGTGTGCTGCTTTCTTGGTTCTGGGACTGGCCAGTAAGCCCAGAGGGTGATAGATGACATGAGTTTAACAATGTAGAAGTGATTTGGAGAAGAATTCATGCTTCATTGTCAGCCTTGTGCTGTATGTCAGTGATGGTTGCCATGGTGATGTTTTTGGTGTCATCAGCAGCGGATTTGGGCTGCAGCTGGGAAAAGAGCCACAGCCACAGGTGGGGTTCTATATGATCAAAGGCCATTTTCCATGCTGGGGTTTTAAGTTGAGAAGGACAGATGGAATGAATTATTAAAACTATACAATGCAAGAGGGAGGATATTCAAGGAGACGTTGAAATATTATGTTTCAGGACATGGGGCGGCATTGCTCTTGGCTGTGTGGGGAAAATGTGTGTGGGGCTGTGGCTGTTCTTGCTCCTGTCAACGGCCACCGTCTGTGGTGTGGGGATGTGTGACTGTTGAGCTGTGTCACAACTGCCCTTGCAAAGGCCGGGTCACGCTTTGCTGCTTGCTGGGCCAAGCTGCTGACTGTCCCCCGCTGGCAGATAAGAAGGAGAAGAAAGCAATGTGCAGCCTAGACTGGTGTAATCCCAGGGTAATTCACACGGCGAGCCCGCAGCCTTCTCCGGCTCTGCGGGTTTGTAGACCCTGAGGGGATACTTCTATTAACATATAACTCCATGATTTATTAGCTACCGGACCGTAGTGGGAAGGCAGCAGGTCTGCAGTGACCCAGAAGTTCTGAAACAGTGTCCTTCAAACCAGAGGACAGATCTTTCACGAGCGTATGAAGCCTTTCCAAGGAGTACAAAGGCATGGACCCCTTTAAGGCACTTTGTTTCCAGATCTTCAGTTTTCTAGTATATTCTTTCCTGAAACTGATCTGCTTGAGGAAAGCCACTCTCCTTTCAGGGCTGGCCTTTTCTCACTTTGCAAAAGAAAGGCACGTCTTTCATTTACCCAGAATTTGGCTATGTACATTGCCCCAGGGTGAAAAAACTTACAGGGGGTCCACATAAAGGGATCGTTAGGAGCATTGATATTAGGAGAAACTTCCTTCATTGAAAACACCATAAACTACCCCTGTATCCAGATCATTAAGAGATATACTTCTAATAAGATTTCTGTATTTATTTTTTAAATTATAAACACACAATACAAAATCTAATAAGATTTACCATTTATGTTTAGTACTCATCTGTCAAAAATGTAAAGAATTTGTCACTGTCACTGAAGATTTACAAATACTAACTGTAATACGATCTCAGTCTGGAAAGGAACAGTTAGACATTTAGAACCCACAATTCCAGCTAATACGCCACTACTCGTAAACTTCAGTCGTATACACACTTCAGTTGCAGACAAGCGTGGCAGTGGTCATTAAAGTAGTTTCAAGCATCACATGTATTAGATTACCATGGGGTCTTGTGGGAAAAATGAGAGAGAAATGCAATCTCAGGAAAAAAAGGAATGATATAAAATTTATGACGTTTATAGAAGAGCTTAATCTTATATTTAAAAAGTGGGTGATATTAGCTATGAAGCTACTGTGGTAGTTACAGTTCATTGAATACATTTAAAAGAGTGATGTTACAATTTATTTTAACATGTTGATATTTACTATAAACTAAAAATTGTATCCTTTGCAACTGCTTAAATCATGGTGGGAAAAACTTTAAATGTTAGTTTAAACATAGGCACAGGAGTATATAATTTTAAAGAATCCTTGTAGTGAGTAACTGAATAAAAAAGTTTGAAGATGCTATTCACACAAACCCTTTCCCCCCAGTTTTTATGTATTTATGTAAACTTTAAAACCTTACTTTTCTTGTTTCGTCCTTTGACCCACCAGTATTATTACTCAGTATGTCCATGGAGTGGTCTGCATCATTTTTCTGGAATGTTCCGCAGAACTAGTTGCCTCCATTCCCAAATTAGCCTTGTTTATCCATGTCCTTGGGTTTCTGCATTGTTGTAACATGGGCGGTGGTTTGGTGTCTGCACACTCATTCCTTAGAATTAAGTCTGGTGATGGATGGTTTACTTTCCAGCACGACTGCCGTGTGGTATGCTTCTAAAATCAAAGTCAGGTGTTTATGTCACCTAATCTCAGAGACTTCCACTGGAGTTGGACTGACTTGTTTAGCTACTGCCCTCGTGCTGAGGATTCTGTTCCTTTGCGACAGAATGTAAGCAGACTATTGCATCACTCATAGGAGTCTCCGGCAGCCCATGCGACCGTAGGCCTGCCACACCTGTAGGCACTGGTGCTGTCTACTGTGTCCTGGGGAAGGGAGCTCTGGAGAGAAAAGCGAAGGTGGTGCATAGAGGATATGCTGTCACAGGGTTCGTAGGAACGTGGCACTGTCCTAACAGTGAAGACAAAGGTTCGGGTGTTAGCAACTGTTGTTAGTTCCTAAAGAAGCTTTCTCCAGAATCACACAGGCGGAGCCAGACTTACACAGTAACACCCAGGAATGCAACAAGAATCTGTGGTGATACAGAAAACACGGCCTTCAGAAAGGATGTGGAGGTTAGTTAAAAATTGTAACACCTCACAAAAATGCTTACCCTGTCACTTCTCACTCTTATGTAACAATGCCATCTTCAGTGGGTTAAGCAGCTGGAACAGGAAGAGTAGCAGGCACTTAGGTGCATTTTATTTGGTGGGATTTATTTATTTATTTATTTATTGTCTGCCCCAATGTGTTTCAGACCTTAGATATGTAAGTCAGTGTTTATTACTAATGTGTTAATTTCGGAAGTTACATTGAATATCTCTATTCTTGACAAGCACATAATACCAGAAATGTACTTTATTTTCCTAACCCTAGCCATCTGATAAGTGAAGCAATGTATGATAAACAATTTTACGGTTCACAAGAACCACACAAATTAATTTACCTGATAGTCCAGATCTTGGGAACATTAAAGTTATGAGCATGTAAGAAAATATGTATCTGAATTGATGGTCCACAATTCTCCCTCTCAGTTGGGACACTGTACATTTCTTTTGTGTTCTAGATTACCCTATCCTGGTCCAAGACACACAGTGACGGCATGAAAAATACTTGACTTGTTAGGTAAAAGACTTAACATTTATCTCTTAGAACTAAAATAAAAATGTTTCTTCTCTGGACTCAAGTCAGATCTGGGTTCATGTCATTGCCCCTAACTGTGTGACCCTGTGCAACTGAAGTGCAAATTACTTCATTTTCCTGATACTCACTTTTGTCCTCTGTTACATGAAGATCACAAATTCTACCCTTGTAGTTGAGAGGACTAGAGAAAAGGAGTGTGAAATGCAGAGCAGGTGCTGAGAGATTATTACCATCTTCCTGAAAGGCATCTTGACAGTATCTCCCCGTACACGGGGCGGTGCTGGAAGCTGGCACGCAGAGGTGGGCGGGAGACCCCCCTGCTCTGCTGCTGTCGGGAAGCTGTGATGGAGCAGACATTCCACATGGTGGTCATTTGGTTATTGAGGCTGTGAAGTGTGGTGCTGTGTGACTGAGATAGTGGCCTTGAAATTGTCACCTCCCCTCTTCCATGTGGTTGGTGAAGGGTTTTACAGATCACCAAAGGCACTTGTGGGAAAGGGGCGTGTGGCAGTCAGAGTGTGATGTGTGGCTTTGAGAAAGGATATCAGAGGACTAGATGGGAATGGAGTAAATTAAATAAAGTGGGTAGTGAATAGGCCCACCTGTATAAAATTGAGGTTGTCCTTTCTAGATTTGTTTTCCAAATGAAAAATTTTAAAAAGTGGGCAAATCTGGATATCTTGATAAAGGGATTTGTGTTCATTCATTTATGCACTAATTCAACAAATATTTATTGTCTGCTATGTGCCCTGAGCTTTTTATAGTCCCAGCAGAGTGAACAACAACTACGAAGACCCCGAAGCAGAAATGTGCATTTGTGTTTAAGGAAAAGCAAGGTGGCTGTGCTGACAGGGCCGTGAACGGGGCAGAAACAGGGAGGGTGGGTCACAGAAGGTGTCGAGGGTCAGTTCTATGTAGGAGTTTGAGGGCCATGGCAAGAACTTGGCATTTTATTATAAATTCAGTGGAGAACCGGTGAAGAATTTTGAACAGGCATAACGTGATCTGACTTAATGATCCTTTATGTAATAAGCAAATTATCATCCCTAAAGTACCATCTTATAAATGATCATTTGCTTTGCATAGCGAGCCTGATCGATTGGTTCCACTTTGGGTGTGGGAAGTAATGGTGTCCAGCAGGTACTGGCCCGGCTTTTGAGCTCTGACAGACTCGCACTTGAATCCTGACTCGACCCTTGAAGGTTTTTGTAACTTTGGGAGAAGTGTTTACATTTGGTACACTTCTCTTTTCTCATTCTTAACATGGTGGAGTAGTGCTGAGATCTGCCTACAGGACGGTTTTGAGGATTAAATGGAGGAATGCCACCGGCATGCCGGCATGCCGGCGTGTGGCCAGGTCCGTGCACGGAGTGGTGCGTGGTGCGTGGTGGCCATGGCTTTTCTCTTCAGGGAGGGGAAACAGCAGCTCTCAGACTACAAGTCAGTCCCCCTCGTCCCTGCTCTGCCACCACCCTGCACCGCCTGCTGCTGAGGAGATGCTTTTCCCCTGGCCGGTGACTGGGAGGTCTCTGCGGGGACCCCAGGGATTGGGGACCTGATCTAAGTGCCAGCTAAGCAAGGTGACTCCCACAGTGGCCCTCGGGATCCTCTGTGATTTATCCTCATGGGGAGACATGATAATGAGATTGTGCTCTGTCCCCGAGTCTAGTGCTGTGTGTGCACAGCAGGCCCTGGATAAATATTTGTTGAGGATGAGAATCCCTTAAAGTGATTATCATCTCAATTGAGAGCTACTGTATTGTAAGTTCCCATTAATTTGGATTCCTTGGATTTATATGAATTTGGACCTGATCTTTATCCTTTGTACGAAATGAGGAGTTGGAAGTGACTTACCGAGGGACTTCATAAAAAATAAAATATGACCTAATTTAGGCCTATCAGGACACTGTTAATGAATTTGCCTCATTTTATTTTACTTGTTATTCAAATGTATCTTCATTTAAAATGTTATTTGTATGGCCATTAAAAGTCATAAAATAATTATTTCCAAAAGATTTGAGTTTCCATTAATTTTGATAAGATATTCTAGCCCTTAAAAATTGCAAATGAATTAGATTTAATTACATTATTCAGTTGTTCAAGTTAAGTTCCAGAATAGTAAGTGCTTGATCATATATATAGCTGAAGCGTCAAGAGTGTGGGGGGTGGAGGGTGGATGGGAAGAAGAGTTTGTCTCGGGTCCAGGTGAACAATTTCAGGTCAACAAACAGGGAGAGGGGTTGATGCTCCAAGGCTGGATCTGTAGGACTTTCTGAAGTTCTGGGTTGTCCTCCCTGCCCCTTATCCTATCATTGTTCCAGGGAACAGTTCTGGTCCCTCCATACAGCCACCTGTGATCCATTAATGACGTCTGTGGGAGAGAGGCTGGCATGCGGAAGATGGTCAAAGGCAACCCCTTTCCTAAATTCTCTGAGAGAGTAGATTAAAGATTGACTGCCTTGGGGCACAGAAACTGGAACCAGCTGTGACTCATGCATCTGCACCGTCTTTGACCTTTTGCCCAGGAGAGGGCAGTAACATGCTAACATTTGAGCTTTTCCAATTGTCCTTAATAGACACTGCAAGAACCAGCATAGAATTAGTCACAGTTATGCCTCACTTTCACTTTCACCTGATCAACGTTCCATCTCCTGTTGAGTGGTTTGACCTTTGGCTCCCACGGTCTGCACACACGTAGGTCTGGAGGTGGCATGCGTTCATAGGATACTAACAGACTGGGAATCCGTGGTGATGCTCTGCTGCATCTGATGCTGTGAGGGCTGCCTGCCTCCGTGACCACTTCCCAGCTCTGTTTCAGCCATTGAAGTGACATGCTCTCCCCAATTCTTCTAGACTAGCAAATCATGTTTGCATCCTCTAACCCACTATACAGCCTTATATCTTATACTTTGAAGCAAATTCATATGCAGTCTCCTGCCTTATACAGAGTTTGGAATGAGAGCAGCATTATGGTTTTTCCCTTGTGCCTTTGTCCGTGTTCATAGCATGAAGACCTGGTGGCCTGCAGCAGCCTTATCGTGCGTATGACAAGGGTTATTGGGTTTTTCTTTGGAAGAACTTTTTGACCCCAAGTGGGAAGTTGTGTGTTAGTTGTAGGCATTTTTAGCTTTTGACCAGGCTTAATATGGGGACACAATGCATTTTTAAAGTGCTAAATATAGGAGGAGGCATTGGAATATAAGATAATCCTCAGCATCTAGCAACACTGTGCTGATCATTCTGGTAACTGGCTTAGCTTAATCCAAGAGTCACAGAACCAAGAATATATATCTCTTTCCTATTTACCCCCCTTCTAACCCACCTGCTTATGGGTGTGCCTGGGCCAGTGGTACCCACAGAGGGACACCAGAATAAATACAATGGTTCATGAAAGAAAACATGAGAAATGAAGGAGGACTGAGACAGAGTGGGTAGGCAGGAGGAGTGGCGGGAGGTGAAGTTGCTCATGAAGTGGTGGATGGATGGCAGAGAGAGGCTCAGTGTGAACTGGAACCTCACAGGCCATGTGAACTGGCCTAGTCTCAGCCATCGTGTTGGAAGGCGTGGGCAGAGTATGGATGTTTGAGATGGGTGTGTGTATGCGTGTGCAACCTTCGCTTGTCACAGAGTAACTTAGTAAAGTGTTTCTTGGATATTATGAAACGTGAATTTCATTTCTGCTCCCTTCTTTCCACCAAGCCAGGTCACAGCCATTATTTCCCATTGTTGAGTGTTTAATGATTTCCAGCCATAGGGCTTCCCTGGGTTCTCCTGGGAGCTTGCTTCATACCCCGTTGAGTTTCAAATGTTTTGATACCTGGCCTGCACTTCCCTTTGCTCAATTTCACCCCATTATCTCCTATTTATACCTCTTGTACCATCCTCATGAATCAATCTCTTCTCTCATTTCATCATTTTGGTAGTTTGGAGCCTTAACTGTGTGTGCGGGTGAGATGAAGGGGGTGGGTGGGGGTTGGGTTGGAGAGTGAATGGGAAGGTGAGGGGAAAAAAATACTGGGGAAAAATGCCTTCCAGCTGTGTGATGGGCCCTGCCCTTCCGTACATCACGAAGCAGTGCGGGACAAATCCATCACAGTGGGTCTCTGGGACTGCCACCTCCCAGCAGGTGCAGTGGGCACGCGTGGCTCGGGGAGCCGGGGCGGGGGGTCAACAGAGTGAAACAGCTCTGGACCGCAGGCAGGCCTGACTGCAAGTGATTTCAGTCTTGGTTTCATTTGTAATGGCGCAGCTGTAAGTATCTGAGGGGACTGGTGAAAGTTAGCACTGTAATCTGTGGATTTCAGGCTCTTTCTCCAAGGATCCATATACTCCCAATGAACATTCTACCAGACACAAGCCTGCGTTCCTGGCCTTTCAGAGCACTGTACTTGCTACCTCAGGCCTGGTGCTAACACAAAGGCACCCTCAACCCTTTCTCATTTTGTGTTGTGTGCACCCCATGTGCGGTGGGAATGGTTCTTGGATTAAGAGCACGTTTTGGAGGTGGAAGAGGGTACAGAGGTGTGGTAAATGGTAGTGGAAAAAATACAATAAAATGAACTATTAAAAAAGAGAGCACATTTTGTGTTTTTGAACTGCTCTGTAACCACAAGGGTTTTTAATAGAAACTAGATTTTAGGCAACTAAGCTCTACTATAGATTGATAAAGTTATCAGTAGTAATAATAATCATATTAGGTGGTAACTCAAAGATTGCATTTAGAATATGGACAGGGTGTATGGAACAGTCCAACTCTTTAGAGGTGGGTTGGGTTTTTATTTTATTCTAATCTTCTACTTCTGACTCTGCCCTCTCCTGGATAGATGCACGTTGGCCAAGTTTGATGGTGATGGCAAAAAAGAGGAGAGAAACATTTCATTACCTATATTTAAATCAACTTTATTCAAGTAAAATTTACATACAATAAAATTCACACATTTAAGTGTACAGGTTGACGACTTCTGACAAATAAATGCAACCATGTGGCCACTCTAATCAAGAACAGAACATTTCCTCCCCTCAAGAAGTTCCCTGGTGCCCCAGGTGGTGCCTTTACCTCCCAACTCGCCCCGCCCCCACCACAGGCAACCATACGTCTGATTTGTAATTCTTGCAGATTAGTTTTTCCTGTTCTAGAATTGCATATAAATGGAATCAGACATTATGTAATCTTTAAATCTTTTGTTTTCCTCAGCAAAATATCTGTGAGATTTATCTATGTTGTTGCACATGTTGGTAGTTCCTTTTTACTGAGTAGTGTTTTATGTATGAATATACCATGATTTACCTGTTCAGCTGTTTTTATGAACATATAGATTATTTCTAGTTTTTGGTTATTATGAATAAATTTGTAAAAACATTCATGTCCAACTCTTCTTATGGACATATGTCTAAGAGTAGAAATGCCAGTCATACAGTGGCACGGTATAGGTTTTTTTGCTTTCCCTTTCAACCTTAATAGGCCTTTATATTTAAAATGCATTCTGTATAAACAATGTATTATTGGGTTTTGCTTTTTTATCTAGCACGACAGTCTGTACCCCTTGATTGGAGCATTAGTATATTTATATTTAACATAATTATTGATGCTGAGTTTATGTCTATCGTCCAGCAATTTAGATTTTACTGGTCTCATCAGCTTTTTTTCTGTTTCTCTGTTGCTTCTTTCTAATCTTCTTTAGGTTAATAAAATATTATTTAGTGCTTTCCATTTTATTTCCTCTGTTGACTTTTAATGTGTGCCTCTGCTTATTATATTTTTTAGTGGGTGTGATAGGGCTACCGTTATGTATTCTTAATTATGGCAGTCACCCTGGAGTCATATGTGTCTCATCACCCTTCACATATGACGTTGCCTGCCTGTCACTTCCCAATTCCCACTTGCTGTTTTCTTCTATAAACCCTAAAGCACTCTGAGGTAAATCCATCATATGCTTCCCACGTCACAATGTAATAACCTCACAGCAAGAAAACTTCATTTAACTGCCCACTTTGTACATTGTAAGATTATTGTCCTATTTTTTACTTCTACATATGCTATAAACCTTGCCTTACACTGTGATCGTTATTTCTTTAATAAATAGTGCTATTTAGGTAAATTAAGAGAATGGCAACAGAGTCTTTTATATTTGCTCATTTATTTTCCATTTCCTGTCCTCTTCTTTTCTTCCTGCAGAATGGAGTTTTTCATCTGGTATTATTTTCCTTCAGCCTGAAGAGCATTTTTTCATTCAGCTTTTATTTATCTGAAAATGTCTTTATTTTACCTTTATTCTTGAAGAGTATTTTTGGTAAAATAATTCTGGGTTGACCACTTTCCCCTCTTCCTTTTAGTGCTTTACAGCTGCCATTCCATTGTCTTCTGGCCAGCAGTCCTTTTCTGTGGCCTGGTCTTCAGAAGTCTGATTATGGTGTATCTATACGTGATTCCCATTATATGAATTCTGCTTGGAGCTTGTTGAGCTTCTGGAACTATGAGGCAGTGTTTTTCATTGTATAGTCATGCGCCACTTAACAATGGGGATACCTTCTGACCAATGTGTCATTAGGCTATTTTGTCATTGTGTGAACACTACAGAGTGCACTTACACAAACCTGGATGGTCTAGCCTATTACACACCTAAGATGTATGGTATAGCATATTGTTCCTAGGCTAAAACCCATGTTACTGACTAAAACTACACAAGATAAAATCAAGCACAAGGGAAAATGATGCAATCAAGACACATGGTAAACACTCAATATATAAGGCTGCTGCCAGCCTAACACAGCATATTGTTTTACAGCAAAGCTTTTTTATAAGTAAAAAGAATATACTCTAAAATAACAGTAAAAGTATAGCATAGTACCGTAAATACGTAAAACAGTAGCATAGTCATTTATCATTATCAAGCATTATGTACTGTAAGTAATTGTATGGGCTCTCCTTTCATATGACTGGCAGTGCAGTAAGTTTGTTTCCACCATCGTCACTACAAACACATGAGTGATGTGCTACGCTTTGATGTAACTATGGCTGCAATGTCACTAGGCTGTGGGAATTTTTAATCCATCCTAATCTTGGTGGAATCACCATTGTGTAGTTGGTCCATTTTTGACTGATATGTTGATATGTGGCACATGACTGTACAGTATTTGGAAATTTTTTGCTATTATTTCTTCAGATTTTTTCTGCCTCAAGCGCATTCTCTTTATCTTTTGAGACTCCAATTATATGTATGCTAGAGTATTTGATGTTATGCCAAATATCAATATGCAGCTCTTTCATTTTTGTTTAATCCCCCCTGCCCCACTTTCCTTATTTTTGTGCTGCACTTGGACTCTGGATCGCTTTACCGCATCAGGAAATTGTCCCTAGGCAGAGAGCCAGGGTTAAAAAAGGGAAAGAATAAATCAATGATATTATTAATCTGTTTTCAAGTTCAACAACTCTCTGCCACCTCCTGTTAAGCTCATACAGTGATTTTTTTTCCATTCTGTTATTGTACATTTTAGTTCTGGAACTTTCATTTGCATTTTTTGTTAATTTCTATTTTTCTACTCAGATACCCTATATGTGTACTCATTAAGACCATATTTTATTTAGTTATTTGAACACATTTTTCTTTATTTCCGTTAACACATTTATAATAGCTCCTAATAGCTGCTTTAAAGTTTTTAAAAAGGATCACAATTTGGATCAAATTTTTCATTTTCTTTGTGTATATAAGTGATTGTTTAATGCTGGATGTTCTGAATAATGTGTTACAGAGACTCTGGATTACTTTTTCCAAGCTCAGTGTCTAAGTATTGTCTCCATGTGGATCTCGTTGGGGTTTGGATTGGTCTTTATTAGGGTGAGACTAGGGTCAGTGTTATTTCAGGGTGTGGTCCTTATTCTTAAAGAGTGGCATTTGTGGAATCTCCATTCTGGCAGCGCTGAATTTCCAGCACACTCCAGCATGTCTCTCTCCCACCAGTACTCAACCTCTAGGATGTCTGTTTTACTTTACACCCTGGAGTAGCTGCTATTTAGAAAGTATCGAGTGTCTTTACATCCTGAGATATCTATACAGCTCTCTGCCATGGACTCGTAGGGGATCTCAGATTGAACTTACGGGGTTCCTCTCTGTACATTCATTTCTGATACTCCACCTGGCAAATCCCAGCCTCTTTAGCTGCCAGGAACACTCACCTGTGTCTCCTCGGCATAGCGTGACCCCTGTGCTATGCCTGGACTTCAACTCTCTGTGCTCTAGTCAGGAAACTGTCTCCATTCAAAGGGCCAGTGTGATGGCAGGCTGATCTCATGAGCTTCCCTGTCACTGGAATTCAAGTCCTTTGCTGCTTTCTGTCCACCTTCTGGAAACAGTCAACACGTATATTTTCTCCAGTTTTTTTTACTTGTTTCCAATTGGAGGGCTAACACCAGGTATTTCCTCATCAAAAGACAGAAACCCTCAATTTACTTTTATCTTTTTTTTTTAAAGATTTTATTTATTTATTTTTAGAGAGGGAAGGGAGGGAGGGAGAGAGAGAGAGAGAGAGAGGGAGAGAGAGAGAGAGACATCAATGTGCGGTTGCTGGGGGTCATGTCCTGCAACCCAGGAATGTACCCTGGCTGGGAATCGAACCTGAGACACTTTGGTTCCCAGCCCGCGCTCAATCCACTGAGCTATGCCAGCCAGGGCTACTTTTATCTTTAATAATAGCTAGCATGTATTGAATATGTACCTTGTGTAGGTTTTTCTTCTATTTACTTTATACGTGTTAACTCTTTAAGTATGTCTATAGTGCCATGAAATAAGTACAATTGTTATAGTTTTATAAGTAAGAAAACTACCATGCAGAGGGTTAATATAGTTGTGGCAAGAAATCCAACTAGCAAGTGTCAGAGTCTGGATTAAAGTCCAGGCAATCTAACTTAATACTTCACACTTCTAAACCATATGCTTCCTGGCTTGATGATAGCCAGTGCGTTGGGAATATCACTCAATGTCATCGTCACCAGACAGACTATGTTTTCTTCCTCTATGAATGAGATAAGCACTTCATAAATATTAGGTATGATGATTTGTATGGGAACCTCAAAAGAAGGTGCACCCATGTTATATTCTGAAGTTGATGCGCAGTCACATAGTTTTATGAGTCCTATTTTAGTATGACATTTAGTAACTTTTCTTTATATTCAAGATTTGTATGTTACGGGGCATTATAATTTCTTATTAGTCACACACTCTAGTCTTTTGAATAGCTGAAGCAGAGCCAAACTCACCCAGCCATGGCTCTTGAAAACCCCAAACTTTATCTTGTGTATTCATATGCTTTTTAAAACTATGGACTACCTCTTTCTTTTGTCACCTCTCTTTTCAAGTCCTGAGAGTTCTTGGCTCTCTGTTCTTAGGCATCTTGGGTTTTCTTTTAGAGGGCAAATGGGAACAGACATTTCACCTGTTCAGGTGAGGCAAGAACAGGAGAAATAAGGCCTCAAGCTGCTGTTTGTGGTTGGGCTTTTTCTTTTTAGCTGGAGACATATGAGAGTACCAGGACAAGAGTAGACAGCATTTTCTGCCTGCTGTTTGCAGCTGCCTTGACAGATGACCGGAGGCGGGGGTGGGGGTGGGTTTGGGATGTGTGACTATATAGGGCTTTGGTTACATCAGAACTGAGAGCCCTGCTTTCCATATAGAGTGCTGGTGAGCATTACTCCCAAGTGTGTGCAGCAGCAAGGGGAAGCCAAGATTTAGGACTGAGCCATGTATATGGGGGTCTTGGCTCAGCACCAGTGATACAGCTGTGAATTATGGCCATATGCCCTGCTATGGCTCCCCATCATGTTAAACCCATTTAGTAGCATTTGGAGGATAGGGAGTGTTAACCTGGGGTGGGAAAGAGATGCACTAACAGAGAAGCCGTGTGGGGTAACAGACAGAGACCTGGCTTCTGATCTGAGTTAAAAATCACTTATAAGCCCTATTGTCTTGGGTAAATGACCATTTTGAGCTTTGGTTTTAATTCTAAAATAAGAATTATAATGCCTGTTGTCTCTGCCTTAGGGATTATTGAAAATGATGTATATGAAAACTGTATTATCTAACTTAGCTTGTGAACAAGTAAGACAGTCAATGGCACACAACTTTTTTGCAATTCAGTTATTGTGCACTTTCTGATTTTTGAAAAAAAATATAAATGAAACCAGTTGGCTGGGGAGATTAAGACATCACAGAGGAAGAGCACGGGTCAGCACGGATTGTCAAGGAGTATTTGGATTTGAGTCTGTGAGAGTTACTGAAATAGGCTGCCAGGAGGAGGCAATGTGTTAACAGACATTTTGTGAAGTCCCTCTGGTGCTCAGCACTGTGCCAGATGCTGGGAGAATGTGGCAGAAATAGAAGGCAAAGCTTACACTCTCTTTGGGCACATAGTCTCTTCAAGAGGTAAGACCGGGTGACAGTAGCAGCTGTTTCCAGAGAGTCAGTCATTTAAGTATGTTGGCGACCAGAGGTACTGAGGGGTAAAGGGAAGTTTCGAGGAGAAGATATTCACTGTTACCTTTACCAACCCTGTTCACTTTCAGGCAGGGTGAACTTCATTCTGTCCCTCATGGCTTCTGTTCCATTTTTTTTTGGAATGAATAATACCTCTAAAATAGGGAACTTTGTTAAAACAAAACAAAATGGAAAATAAACAAAGAAAACCTTTGCAAAGATTCGTGACCGGGGATTTCCATTTCCTTCTTGATTCAACACACACCTTCTCTGGAAATGCTGGTCTCAGCATCCAGGCCTCTGGGTTAATCCTCTGCCAAGCAGTTCTGAGCCCATGCTCCTTCCCTGCACTTCTGGTTGTCTCCTTTCACCAGCTTCCTCTCTGCTGCTGCTTCCGAACATGCTTAAGTCTTCTTCTGAAAACCCGCCAGAAACCTAACCTTGTCTCTTGAGCTGTCATCTTTTTTTTCTACTCTCTCTCACCAACAAACATCTACTTTGGCTGCATTTATTTCCACAGTATCCACTCACCTGTTAATCACTTGCAACCTAGCTATAGCTCCCATCAATTTAGTGAGGCCGAATTTGCTGTCATTGCTGTCCTCTTCTTCTTCATGTCTCATTGGCACTGTCTTAGTGTTCACCTTCCTCCACCTCTCCAACTCTGCATCCTACAGAGAATTAAGCAATGGTCAGCTTGGATGTTAGGCATCATCTGCTATCACCTTTCTCCTGATACAAGAGGACTTTATAATGGTACCACTCATAGATGGTCATTCAGCCTCCACAAGAATACTTCCAAGGATGATCACTACTTGCTGAGGGAATAGTCACTGCTTGAACGTTCTTCTTTACATGGAGCCAAAACAGCCTCCTTCCAACTTCTTTGTTCATTAATTCTGGTTCCACTCTCTCCTTCTACACAAAATAAGTTATTCATTCAATTAAATTCAGTTTACTTTAACAAACATTGAGTGCCTGTTGTGTACGATATGCTATGTGCTCAAAGAAGCATAAATACTAAGAGTCCAAAAAGGACTTTTTATGTTTTTCCAAAAAGGAGAAAGACAAACAAGGAAGTAGTAAGTTCAAGGTTTGGATAAGATGATAGAAAGTTACCAGATCAATGAATTTGGCCTTTGAGTTTATGAGCTAGTTTGATTCCCTTTTTATATGGTAACCATTTGTTAAACAGACGTTTAGTACTGCCTACTAAGTGATAGGCATTGTTCTAGACACCAAGGATACAATGATAAAGAAAATAAACAAAAGCTCTGTTATGTAGAACTGATACGCTAGCAGAGGGCATAGACAGTCATCATGTGAAAACTTGATATAATTTTAGAAAATGTTGAGTTCCTCAAATTAAATAAAGGTGCATTCAGGGTTCTTTTGGATAATGTAGTCACGGAAGACCTCTTGGAGGAGGTGGCATTTGCAAGATACCTGCCAAATCAAAGAGAATGGCCTGTGAGGGAATCAGCAGGAAGGGTAAATGCCCAAAGACAGAAAACATGCTTGGCACATTTGGGTAGTAACAAGATCAATGTGATTGGAGTGTAATGAATATAACAATATTGAGAGTTGAAATTGAAGAGGTAGATAGAACCAAATCATGTGGAGCCTTCTAGGCTATGGTAGGACACCTGGATTTTTATTCCATGTGATTGAAAGTCATTGGAGGACATGCTCTAATTATATTTTAATCTAGTTACAGTGTGAATAGTCTGTAAGGGGCAAGAGATGTTTAGGTGGCTGTTCCATAGTCTAGGTGAGAAATGATGGGGATTAATATAGTAGATGTGGAGATGGTGGGCAGTGTTGGATTCTAAATATATAGTCATTACAGAGCCGACTTAACTTGCAGATGGATTGCATATGGAGAGGGGGTGAGGGAGAGAGAGGAGTTGTAGATGGCTGTGCAGTTGGGGAAATGTGGTGCTATTAACTGAGATATGGAAGACAGAAGGAGTAGTAAATTTGGTGCAGAAAAAAATGCAGTATTTTTTGTCTGAATTATTTTGAGGTGTTTCTGACTTAGAAATGTATATGAGTCTTGAAGTTGGAAGGGGTCAGCATTAGAAATATAAATCTGAGAGCCATCAGTATGGACAGATGATATTTCGAGCCATGAATTTAGATGGGATCACTTCGGAGTGAGCCTAGGCAGCTGGGGGAAAAATGTCAGGTAGTGAATCCTGGTCCATCATACTTGTGGAAGTTATGGAAAGGACAAGTGGCAGAAAGGGGAGAGTGAAGACTGATCACAGAGGGAGAAGGAAACCAGGACACTGCAGTGTTATTGAAGCCAGCAATGAAAGTGGTTCACAAATACAGGGGTAGTTAACACTGTTGAATGCAGGTGAGAGGGGAAGATGAAATGGTCAATTGGCCATTGGATTTAGTGACATAGGGATTGCCGGTCACCTTTATACAAGCAGTTTCAGTGCAGGGTTAAAGGAAGAATGGAAGGTGAGTAAATAGTTCTGCAAGTATTCAGAGGTGAATGTTGCAGTCCCTGTCTTCTTTTGTGTACCATACATACTGGTTCTTTCAACTGTACCTAACAGGGTATACTTTTTAGATTTTTTTCATTTCCTCTGGGTCAAAGCACCTCTAAATGAGCTCAAGTGTTTCTAGGCAACGAAACACCTGATGTATTTTACATGGGACAGATCACATGCAGAGCTGCATACAGTCCTCTGCGTGTGATCTGTCCTATGGAGAATACATCAGGAAAGTTATTTTCTTCACTCTAAGTATTCTATGTGTATGTCTATTATTGTAGCTTAAGATAGACTACATTTCTTTTTTTTGACAACCACATTGAACGTCTGATTGATATTAAGCTATCATCTAAGTGTTCTAAATCTTTAACGCACACACCAGTTCAAAAATACTTCTCCATTCTATTATTATATAAACATTAAAAAAAAATCCAAGTGCCGGACCTGATGGCTGTCACTGTTGCAGTTTATCTTGTTTCATTTAGCTTTCCAAGGTCTATTTTGGGCCCCAATTCTGTCACTTAGGGATTGATGTCATCCTTTTATAAGCAGGTTCCAATGCTTTCATCCAAGTCATTAATAAATATGTTGGTTGTTTCACATATTTTATGGAAGTGGATGGGTGTAAATTATAAGCTACCAATAAATATAAATGTTGACAGGCCAAAGGCTGTTTTTAAATACAATTCAATAGTCAGGAAGGCCCCACAGAGTCTGGTTCATGCCCAAGATCTGAGCCAGGTGGGTGCCGCTCGGCCCTGGAAGTGTCTGCATCAGGTCCCCAAAGCTGACTCCAAGGTGCGTTGGTCCCTTCCTCTCATCCAGTTTTGAACGTCCATGACTGTACCATTATTCTGCCCGCCATTCTCTGTTGTGTTCTCAAAGATCTCTTGGGAAACTTGGTGAAATGCCCCTGTTAAATCAAGATTCCTTATATTTACATTTCTCTGAATCACCAGTCTAGCAGTCTTATTAAACAAAGGTTATAAGGTTCTGTTTAAAAAATAAGGTTAATAAAAATTTGTACTAATTAGTATGTATTTACCATATTCTGGTGTTCAGAATGCTGTAATGTATGTTTTCTCAATTAACCATTGCAGTAATCTAGTGTTACCTAGAATGCTTCATTTTGCAGAGGAAGAAATTGAGCATCAGAGAAATAGCTTACTCTACTTTTCATGACTGCTTATAATGGCAAAATTAGGATGCAAACCACTGACATGGGAGCCTGGAAACAGGGACCTACGCAGGTCATTGAAGCAGTCTGTTGATCGCAGGAGATAGGAGGCAGAGGAAAGATGAAGTTTGATGCTTCTGTGGACACTCAGGACTTTGTTTTGGCCTAGCATAGTAACACCAGGTATGTGGCAGAAGACTGTTTTCAGACATCCATCACTAATGGAGAAGCTCTTCTTTAGCATGGGCCTGACTATCTCAGACTCAGAGTTGGAGCTGGGCAGAGATTATGTTGTTAGGATGCTATTATTACTAGCAGATGGGTGGAGCTAGAGCCAAATGAACCAATGGTGATCCTGTCAATTGATCCTTCCTTCCTTCCTTCCTTCCTTCCTTCCTTCCTTCCTTCCTTCCTTCAAGTAATGACACCATTTGTGTTTTAGAGCTTTTCTGTGAATCTGAGAGCAAGTTAGAGCTGGTCATATACCAGTCTCCAATTTAAATATCCTTAAAATCAAGACTTTGGTATTAGGCTTGAGTTCAAGTCCTAACTCTGCATTTACTAACTGGAAATGTGGACAAGTTGTTTAACCTCCTATTTATTCATCCATAAAATGGAGGAAACGATAATACATACTATACATAGTATTGTTCTGGGGGCTAAATTAGCTAATGCACATCGAGTGTTTAGCAAAGTGCTCGACACAGCCTGAGAAGTCAGTAAATATTAGCTGTTGTTGAGTTGTTCTGGGTCAGTACCTGCTGTATTTGTTTAAATCACTGACTGCTTTTTTACCGTTTCCCATATGAGGTTTCATTTCATCTTAGCCACACTTGCCTTACCCTTTTTAGTTTGAAGATCACTGTCCTTGGTGGAGGAGATGAAAAGTAAGATAAAAGTTGAGTACCTCTGCCTTCCCTCTGTCATCTTTTAACTTTCCATCTCATACAAAGCTATTTCCATCACTTCCTGGATTGTTCTCTTTTGAACACAGCTTTAACAAGTCTTTTACCATTTTTTTCCAAACTTGAGCCACTTTTCTTACAAGTTTATTCTTATATTTTTATAACTGTCCTGTTTTTATATATTATGAGTACATCCTTATTTTCTATATGGTTTGTTATATAATCTGATTTAACCACACAACTCTCTGGGTATCCATGTCTCTTTTTTTCATTTTATTTTTATTTTTTTTTCAAATTTATTGGGTTGACATTAATTGATAAACTTATGCAAGTTTCAGGTATACAATTCTGCAATACATCATCTTTGTATTGTTTTGTGCATTTACCACCCCAACGTATGTCTCTTTGAAATCTCTTCCACACTGGGATTATTAGCTATTACATGGGCAGAATCAAATCATTTAAAGAGTGCATCTCTTTGGAATCACATTGACTTTTTGGAAATGTCTGTAGGCTCACATTTGCTATTTCCAACTTTTAATTTTCCTTCAGAAATGTTACTAAATTGCATATCATTCTCTCCACGGTATCCTCTTTCTTAGCCAGTATAAATCCCAGTAGGATATAGTCATTTTCCCACAGGAATATCAAGGACAGACAAATTACAGCCTGCAGGACAAGCTGGTCTGCTATTTGTTTTTATAAATAAAGTTTTATTAGAACACAGCCATATCCATTTGTTCACATATTGCCTATGGCTGCATTTGCACTGCGAGGGCAAATTGAATAGCTGTGACTGAGGTAGAGACTGTGGGGCCCACAAAGTATAAAATCTTTACTGTCTGTCACTTTACAGAAAACAAATTGGCAGGCCCATTATTAGGACTTCCTTGAGGAGGACCATGAAACCCCCTGTGTTAGTTCTCCTCAAAGATTTCATAACTTTCTAGGAAATACTGCTGTCAGAAGGAAAAATCAGATGTCCCATTTTAAAGGAATTAAACTTCTGGCATGTCTAAATAACTGAAATCTCATATCACTAACATATCTTGCTTTTCTGCCAGTTTTGTGATCTCTTTCAGGAAACATTTTCAGTATTGTCTGTCACGCTAAGATGCTCAGTGGTCTGCCCTTACTGTGATAATATTTTCTGTCTTTTAAAGTCTTTCATCCAAATGCTCTCAGCCATGTATCCTGGATTGTGAATTTCTATACAAGTCTACACCTTCTTAAATGCCTTCTGTACACGTTTGTCTTCTTTTTTAATGCAGGCAGAGCCAGGTGGGAGGTAGAGTTCTTGACTTTGTTCATTTGTCACAGCCGTGCTGTGTTCCTTATTGCTTCTATTGCTGGATATCCTTCCCTCTTCTCATCCAGGTTCTACGCATGGGGCAGGATGGTATTGGGGAGGACCTGGAGCAAGATGGTCATTGTGCAAGGTGGTCTCTGAGTACATGGTGTCAGCTGGAGAAGAACAAAGCTGGCCAGGAGAGCAGCTGCTTCCACTACCTGGGAAGAAAGGATTGGGTACATTGTTTAGGTGTGGATGGTGGCTTAAAAGAACATTAAAAGGCAAGGGTCGGTAGTTCAAGCATTAAGCAAGATCTGGAACAAGAGAGATGATCCTGGAAGTTAACAGGTACAAACCAGAGTTAGATATTGCTTTTTCCAGTTGATATGGCTTCTTTAAAATGCTAGATCCTAGCTGTTCCCCCATTTTCTGCCTACTGTTTGCACACCTCCCCTTCGCACTCCCCTCTGAGTGTCCCCCTGGTGGATGTGTTTCCTCTCCAAACTGCAGCTTCAACAAACAGGGAGCCAGACGTTTGCTTATTCTTGCCTCTTACTCATTGCCTCCTCTGGTTCTCAGTCACTAACATTTTTTCTATTGCATACCTCAGTTTTCTTTATCCATAAACTCTTCAAACTGGGAAAAGAAAACGCCTTATTTTTATTTTTTACTTTTTATTGAGTTTATTGTGGTGACACTGGTTAACATAGTTATATAGGTTTCAAGGGTGGAGGAAGGTGGAGAAGGGTATAAGGGGAATAAATGGTGATGGACGGAGATTGGGTTTGGGGTGCTGAACACACAATACAGTGTACAGATGATGTGTTGCAGAGAAGAAAATAGTTTAGTCAGAAAAAGAATTATGAGAAGCGAAGAGTTAATGGATTAATGAAAAAGCCAGTCATTCTGTATTTGAACAATAGGTCATTCACAGTACTTACTGCAAGAACCATTAAAATCATCAACAGGTCATTAGTTCTGACTTTGACCAGCTCATCAAAACCTCACTATTAATAGCTTTAATAGCTTTCAAGCCTGTTTCAGAATGCTCTCCTCAGTCAGGAATTAAAGGTGTAGCAAATGGCTACTGGGCTCTCTTAGTTTTAAGGTATCAAGGGAAGTCCAGGGTGTTTGAGGTCCTTTTGAAAAGTGTGCGGCTGATGTTGTGGAAGGCGGTGGATGGGATTTGCCCATAAAGCCGCTGGTGCCACTGTCAGGGCAGCGATAAAGTGGATGAAGTGTGACCTGCTGAGCCATCCACATGTTCCTTTTCAAAATGGTGGAAATCGGAGAAGAGCGCCTTGCTTTGAAGATTCTGTCAGCAGAAACACCTCAGAAATGACAGCTGTCCCACTTTCTTTTGAGGTCCTTTCGTGACATAACAGCTCTCATTTTGTTAGGGCCTTTTCTAACACCATATTCCCTCTTAATTTGCCCCTTAGTTTCTTCCCGTTACGCCTACTCTATCATGTGCTGTGTAAGAGGATTTTGCAGAAACTGGAGTCCTGAATGGGTCAGGCCACACAGGAGGCCTTGACCTTAGTCTATAGTCAGAGACTGGGAGGTGCTGAGAGCTCTTCCTAAGGTGGAGCCAGTAAAACAAAACAAAACAAAACAAACCTGGGGAATGCTAGTCCAAAGCAATGCTGCTGTTTCAGACATTAAACAAAAGTGTCTTCTTAGTGTAGGGGTGATTTTTGCATCAGGTGTACATGAGAGGATACCTGGGTTGTGCCCTTCATATGTTGTTAAAGCAAAGACTTCCATTTTCCTTTGAGGTATTGGGGTGGGGAATTAGCATTTCTATCATCATCTTCATTTTTTTATCATTATCATCTTGAGGAAGATTTTCCTAGGTATGCATATACCTATACCTAGGAATAGCATATACTCTGTCTATTCCTAGGTATGCATAGTGGAGAATGAGGAAATACTACTTTTGTACCCTTGCCCCTAACACTATAACAGAAAATTAAGAAAAATGTAGGTTAGCATTTAGAAAGGGTAAGAAGACCTTCCACAGAAAAGGAAGGGTTGAAATGAACATGATGTGCTTGGGAAGAATATGTGAAAATTTGTCATGATGTGAGAGATTAGATATAGACAACAATACAGAGACAGAGGTGGATATTCCTCTGTTTGTCCCTCCAGATTCATTGCCCATTCTTTCACTCTGCTTTGACCATTATGAGGCTGCACCTGGTTTACCAGATCAGGGGGCTCCCTACTGATCTGGTTAGGATTGGCCAATGGGGTGCATGGAAAGAGAGATCATCAGGAAGTTTGAGAGAATCTTCTCCCAAAGACCACAGCTCCCTTAGGGTGGTCCCCTCTCATAGGTCCTATTCCTGCTGGGTTCCATTATTAGCTCCCTTACTTTGCCTCTTCAGAGATCCAGCACTAGTAACAGCTCCCAGTATGACCAGACCCGGGGTGTCTCAGCACCCATTCTTGGTTTCCCTGGACTCTGCCCATGCCCTATAAATAGCCTCTCTATCACACTCTCCTCAATCTCCCATGTGGGATTACCATCTCTTTTTTATTGAGATCCTGACAGATATAACACTAGATACCTTACACCTAGCTATAAGATACCTACTACCACGTACTTGTTTTTATATACTGTGTGCAGTGTATTCCTCAGGTCCTTCTAAAACACCAACCGCGATGTGGCACTAGCCAGTTCTCCCAGGGGCATGGCTCGGAGATTCTGGGATGAAAGCACAATAGGGATCAGATTTCCTATCCTTTGTAGGCTTGGGAATGGGTCTTAATTTTTTCTAATACTGAGAAGAAAATTCCACCTCGTTTTTCAAATTCTCCCTGAAAGAGTGGTCTTTTTAGTTGTTGACAGGGCAGCTTCTTCTCCTGGTCCAGAAGCAGTGTTGGTGAGTTGTCATGGAGGCAGTTGGGCTAAGGTTAAGGGGGCATCACTGTTAGTCTTCACCTCCTCTTTTGACCTGAGTGATTGAGTTTTTTTGTAATCATCATGTATGGCACTGAAGAGACTCTTAGCCACAAGGTGGGTGGGGTCCTTATATGCTCTTCATTCAGGACAGTGGGGCTTTTGGAAAACAAAGCTAGTGTACTTTTAGCATTCATTCCTTTGCCCTGGATAGTGTGATTCATTTTTATCACACTTCTCCAAACTCCATTGGGTGTGTTCTTTCCTCTCTGTCTTTAAAGTAAGTATGTACCTAATCATTCAGACGATGTACCATAGAGGTCACTTAACATGGTTGTACTTTGCTAATGTCTAATGTGTTTAAGCAGTATAGAACTTTAATGACATTAAAAAGTGCCTCATCTCATTGCAATCTCATGTCTGATTCTCTGCTTTCAGCTTAGTTCTAAGGTTAGGTGATTTGTTCTGTTGAAGAAAAATCATTTTTTTCCCCAGAAAAATGTCAATGTGAATTTTATTCAAGTTGAACCAAAACACTGTGATTTTTAAATTACTTGATTTGTTTCTTATGCTAACATCTAAAAAGTATTTTGAGAATTGCTGAAGGGTCAAATAAACAGAATATGTGCCCCAGACTTAGTAGAAGCTACATCTCTATTAGTTGGGCTTTTTGGTTGCAGTTAACAGAAAACCATATTGCCTAACTTAAGGGGGAGAGACAAAGAAATATATGAGATTTGAAGGGAAAGGAAAAGGAAAAGAAAGCCATGATACTTCCAAAGATCTTGTAGCAAGAATTAATAAGTACTTTTTTTTTGTTCCTAGGATTATACTACTTGAACAAATTATGTTTGATGGTTCTTTGATTTCTAAAGTGTTCATGATATTCTGTTTAAGATTCAGATCACAAGGAGAGGTAGTACCTTTTTAGTTCAGCATGGGCCACCTTGTTTGACAGTCCCTTGGAGAGTTTATCCACTGGGAGAGAGAAGGGGTTATTTCTCAGAATACCACTTGGATGTTGTTACCACCCACAGGAGAATGGGTGCCTGGCAGGCAAAGCCAACAGATGTCCACTGTAGCATCCCTCTTTAGTCTTCTGTTTATCTCTCTTCCAGATCATTAACTAAGATGTTAAATAAAACTGGACTTAACATGGGTGCCACAGGCTCCCCACCAGGCATTCGTCTGATTATGTACATTACCATTCATACTTGTCCATTTGCCTTTAGTCAGGTTTTAGCCTCTGTGATGAGCTTCACACTCTTGCCAGTTTGAATTTCACATAAAGGGCTAAACTTTCATGAACTGCTAGATCATTTTCCTTTTTAGAGTCAAAATGTATTACTTCATTGACTGTGTGCTCCTCTCTAGCAATCATGTAATTCTACCCCAAATAACAATTCACTTTGGAAGGCTGCCACATGGCCAAAACATCAACTTTCCCTAGCCAGCTTCAGTTGTGTGAGTGAGGGCCCGAGGTAGGACAACCAGGGCACTCTGCTATCTGCTGTTCTGGCTGATGAACTGGAGACACAATTTCTATTTCAGATGACCCGCTGAAACCCTTTCTTTGGTGCTCTCTGAACCATTGAGGAAAGCTTGAATTAAACTCAGTATGGTTGTGTAACCTAAGCATATTTTAGGCTATTCAGAACCAAGGAAAATTGGTAATTATAATAGCCAGTATTTATGGGGAGCTTACCATGTGCCAGATAACTCATGCTTTGCCTGTATCATCTCTCTTAAACCTTCATCCTAACAACCCTATGGAGTAGCTACAATTATCCTCATTTTCTTGATATAGAACGTAAGGCTTAGAGGTAAAACTACTTGTTCAAGGTTACACATTTAATAATAGATATTTTATAAACTTTAACCTCTATGCCATGTAGTTGCTTGTGCTTACCCACCTATCCATCTAGCCACTGATTCCTTAGTCCAGTGAATAAGATATGTACCAAGTGCTAACTGTGGGCCAGGCACAGTTGAAGGCATATGGTGCAGAAGATACAGCTGATTAGACATGTTACCTTCCCAGCCATGTGTGAACTTGCATTCTAGCGGGTAAGATAAGATGTTTATGGAAACTCAATTCATCGGACACCATATAACTTGGCTGTACTGTTCTCAGAGAGCATGCAGACTTTCAGCCTGCCCGACACTGCTGTACCACCTAGAATTTCTTTTGGAGCAGGAACACAGGAGAAACGTAGGTGCTCTAAGATAGGAAGAAGGATAGATAGATACATAGATAGATACATATAGGTAGACAGACAGACAGACAGACATGTAGATAGACAAATGTGCATTGTGTCTCTAAATCTTCCACCAAGATACTCATAATTGCAGAGGATGGAAACATCCTTCAGGTTCTGAGAGTGCAGTGTAAAGTGGCCTTCTGCAAGAGTAACTGGCTCATAAGTTTTGAATTTTATACTAAAATTTTATTTTAAAATGCCCTTTTCTCCATAGTATTCCAATGATTATCTTAAATAAGTTCCAAAGTAGATACTATTAGAGGATGGCTTAACCACAAGTACCACGTTTCTCTGTGCTTTCATAAATCGCCAGTGTCCTCAGGGGCTGCTACATGTACTCCAGTTTGAGTAGCATGGAATAGACCAATGATTCAGTCAGAGTTCACAGAAGCCACCATAGATATTTTGAATAGGAAGTGGTTTAATCGTGAGGATTTGAGGCTTTCAGAACTTTTGGAAAGCTGGGGGAGTGAAGGCCAAGGAAGCCCCATTCAGGTAAAAAAATAGGTGCAGGGACTACAGTGAAGCAAGTGGGTGATTCTCAGGAGATGCACGATGTCACAGGAAAAATCCCACTTTTGTCGTGTGCTGATGTCCAGGTACTTGCTTCCAGGTGTACCTGGAGTGTAGTGGCTTCTCTTTCTCTTCTGCTTCCCCATCCTACTCCAGTGCCTCTCACTGGTGGAACTCTAATCAGACACTCGCTAGCAAGGGCACCCAGGAAAGATAGTTTCTAGGCTTTAAGAGACCTGGACTGCACAGCAGAACTAAGAGATATGAGAATGATGCTGGGAACAAACAAACAAAATCCTGCCCTATTACAATGTGACATTTTGGCCTAGAATAAGGCAGAATCATCCCATTCCTCCCCCCACCTCCACCTATCTCTTTAAATGTTCTCCTTGAGCAGCTGAAGTGCCAAGGAATGTTTCAGTGAGAAGCATAACAAAGTTGGGTAAATTTAGTTTTATTGACTCTCCTCCTTTTGTGTTTCACCTCCCTACTGTTCACCTTCTTTGTTCTCTCATTCCCTTCTTTTAGGGAGGAGAAGGGGCGTTCGGCTCAGGATTGTGTTTGAATTCCCCTTGGTGCTTTTTATCATCATAGGTGTCTTTAGAGGTAAGCTCTTTAGGGGAGACTCAGGGTGAATCGATTGAAAGGGTTTGTAGTGGTTCATCTGTGGGATGTGGTCTTCCTCCTGTGGTGAAGGGAATTGAATGCTCCAGTCAGTTCATCCGCAACGTCACTGATCTCATTTTTAAGATACTTTCGTCATGAACCTGAAGACGATGTTTTTTTAAAATTATTATTTTTTATTTTATTCCTTTTAGTCCCTGAGTTCCCATCAGCCCTCAGAATGGAGGACATTTTCATTCCTTTCCAAGACTTTCTCTTCTTCAGCTCCCAGTTTTCAAGCCAGATTTTGGCCAAAAGCTTTCTTGGGTTCATTTTGATGCAACCCTCTCTTTCTGTAAATAAACATCACCACTTTTTACACAAATGAATTAATTTAAGTTAATGGCCCATCTTAAAAGACTGTATCACATGCTTTTTGCTATTTTTAGAGTTTTCATTAAGCCTGTAAGAAAAAAAAATACCATATGGCTTCTACCTGGCATCTTTCATGTCAGACAAGGCCATTATTTACAAACTGTTGAGACCATTCCCAAAGTGTGTATTAGGGAATATTAGTTTGTAAAAGCATTTGAATTTTAGAAAAGTTGTGAGAGAAAAAGTGATTTAATTTATGTAGGTGAGTATTTCATTGCAATAGTTGGAACAGAACCTATGAAGAACAGTGGTTCATAATTTTAAACTTGGCTTTTCTTGCTTTCTATATGGTTAACATATTGGAACTCCTAGAACTATAAGCTATAAACTGCATTCAAAAGGTCGCCAAGTACCAAACTTAGATACTCTGACTCAGAAGATTGGAGATAAGGACATCCAGGTCTACATGCCTATTTATGAGGAGATTTGCTTATATGTGTGTTAATTCATTAAAATCAGGTAGATGTAGAGCTTTAGGGTTCTGCATGTGGAGGAAAAGGATCTCAAGCTCATTCTAGGAATTCCACAGAATGGAGATTTGGAAACAGGCGAATCTCTATTATCAACTGGAGTTGGAAGTCTTTATTCCTTCTGAGAACAAGTGAAGTACTAAGGAAGTGAAATAAAAGTAAGTTAGCAGGGCAGCCAATAGCTTTGAGTGGGTAGAAAGACTGAGAAGGATCCTGGAGAAAGAAAGCTGACTTTCAAGCCAGTAGTTCCAAAAGACATCACAGGAAAGGGGGAACTAAGGAATACTTTTCCATCTCCGTTTTGGTAAAGTTATTCATTTTGAAACTGCAAGTCCTGTGTAAAAAAAGGAGACCCCAACTTCATAATGGGTAGTTTATGAATCAATTATCCACAGACTTTATCCACAGACTTTTAGGGGACAGACTAAGGCATAACCATTCTTTTAATACATTTTCTTTTCCCTTAATCAGCATCTCATGGCAGAATGTGAAATGAAGAGAAAATGGAAGAGACCTGGAAATGGAAGAGACAGTGCAATTGTGACTGATAAGTAGGCGAGGGATCAGAACGTAGGATTTTGATAGCTGTGTGGACATTTTGCTTAACATGTCCAGATTTCAGATCATCAAACTCCTGTTACTGAATAAATGCATGATATTTTTCAGTTCCATTTAAACTAGGATTTAATAACTACTCTTTTTCACAGGCTTTCACTTATATCATCGCATGTAATCTTCCCTGCAGTCCCCTGTGGTATTGCTATGCCCTTTTACAGGCTAGAGAATGGAGGCCCAGAGGAGTTAAGACACTTGGCTTTTTAAGTGCACTCAGGGAGAGAAGGGCGGACCTGAGAGCAAAAGCTAAATCTGGTGGTGTCTGATGGCAAGTCCAATGCTGGTTTTCACAGTGCCACCCTACGTGGGTCCAGTTTCTGGGGACCTGAATTCTATCATTGCTTTGCCAGCTGACCACTGTGATGTCTTTATTTGGGAAAATCCACCCAGCATGTCCAAAAAGCCTGGTGAGGTGACCTAATTTATAAGAGGATACAAAAAAAAACCCCTATAAAAAATCTGATATATATTTTTAGCATATAGAATAATAAAAAGCAGAACAGAAAGAAACATTTTTATATATTTTGCAATTGTCACTTAGAATGAGATATTGTATTCTCACATAACAGATACAAATGGAATTTTTCATCCAATAGTTATAGGCTAATTTTGAGTAAATATTTATCTGAAATATTAGTTTCCCATGAATATGCTAGCTGCTTTCTGCACTTTGGGATAAATGTATTTTCTTAAAAGTTGATCCCCTAAGCCCACATTTACTTCAGTCGTTGCTATCTTCTTTTGTTTCTTCTATATTACTCTGTTGTACTATCCTTTACAGCCGTTTTTAGCCTCCTGACATTCCTCTCATTAAATTAACTGTCATTCAGCATCTCTTCTCAACTCTTCCCAACACAGCCAGCTCACTCTAATGGCCACCAGCTCCCTCTGAAATCTTTTGATTGTCCTCTGATGAGTAGCTGGCTACTGGCAGTAGCAGTGAAGGGTCTCTTCTAGGAAACAGCAAACACTGTTCACATAAGGGGTGGGTTGCTGGGGCTTTGTAAAGTAAGCAGCAGCCTTGATTAGTAGGATCATTGGATTTTGTTTACAGGGCCCGATTTGGAGCCTTTTGATAATGGGGTGTGACGCAGGGGAACGTGATGTTCTCAGACTGGCTGCATGGGTTTGGAAGAGGACCAAGGGGACCAAGAAAGACAAGGGGGCCTGAGAGGCTCCAAAATGAAAATGGGGCCAGTTTTCATGCTTGCTCCCAGTGGAGAAGCCTCATTTCGCCCTCTGCGCTTTTGCCCTCGCCCTTTCCCATCCTTACCTGGCATATTTCTATCTATTCTTCAGTCCCAGCTCCCTTGGGAAAGCCTTCCTTGACTTGCCTGTGGCACGTGCTGATGCTGCTCCATTCTCTGTGTTCTCAGCTTGTGTGGACCATATACTTGTATGTGGTAATTACTTGTTTATAGATTTGTCTCTAACTGAGCTTGGAGTCCCATTGTCATCTGTGTCTTCCTGGAGCATAGTGAAGACTTGACGATATTTATGAAATGAGCAGATGGATTTCCCTCTGGTCCCTGACATTGGGCCAGGGTGGTTTTTTTTTTTTTGGTCTAGGGTACATGGCTGAGAACAATCCACAACACATTTACACCCTGGAACGAAAGTCATAAAACTATGCAAGCCTCATGAATATCAAATGAGAGGATGGAGCCTCTCTTTCAGTCCCTTAGGCCAGTCTCAGTTTGGCAAAAATGATGATTTGTGTATGATCTCAAACCTAACAAACTTTCCGATTTAAAGTAAAAGCTAACTTTGTATTCTTTATTGCTTCTTGGAACCTGATCTTGGCAGGATGACTGTAGAAAATATTGTGAAGGCAATTCTTGTGGAATTTTGACTGACTGAAATTGAAATGCCAGGGATCTCATTTTCCTAAAGGTCCCTAGCGATTTGCCCCTCATCTTCAGTCAGTATACAGGCTTTTAGCTGCTGGCTTGAAAGCTCTGCCCTTTGGTGAGATTGTCCACAAAGTAATCCCACTGCAGGGGAAAACTCTTACAGACTGTTAAAAAAATGCTTGCAATTTACGTACATTCCCCCAAATGCAGTGAACCAGAAAAAGTGTTGATTTTCCCTATATGTTAAAAACAAGTCTTCTAGTTGCCTAGTGATTGGAGGGGCAATGGAAATAGCCTTTGAGTGACCTCATTTGCCCGCTCCACCAAGCTGGCCTTGATGGAGGGCCAAATACAGATGGCAGCCAGCTGGCTGGAAGGTTCAGATGTCTTGCTCTGAAGAGTGGCTGGAGCTAGCACTCCGGCAACAACTGGGGATCACTCTGAAGCTGTGTATTGTCCTATACAGGATACAAGAGCCACAGGACATATCTGGCTATGTACATTTAAATTAATTAAAATGATCATATGGTATTTGTCTTTCACTGCCTGGCTTATTTCGCTTAGCATAATGCTTTCCAGTTACATCGATGCTGTTGTGAAGGGTAGGAGCTCCTTCTTTCTTTCTGCTGCATAGAATTCCATTGTGTAAATGTGCCATAGTTTTTTGATCCATTCATTTACTGATGGGCATCTAGGTTGCTTCCAACACTTGGCTGTTGTAAATTGTGCTGCTGTGAACATTGGGGTGCATTTCACCTTTGACAGGAACCTAAAGAACAAAACAAAGAAACAAGCAAAATATAACCAAAGACACTGAGATAGAGAACAGCCTGACAACGTTCAGAGGGGAGAGGAGAGGGAATTTCAGGGGAATTTCAGGGGAAAAAGGGAAGGGTTTACAGGAAGAAGTATAAAGGACACATGGATAAAAACTAGGGGGGGGGGAATGGGAGGGAGGAGGGGAGGGCTGGGTGGGTGGGTTGGGATGGGAGTAAAAGATAGAAAATTGTACTGCAACAACAATTAAAATAAAAAATATATTAAAAATAAATTAATTAAAATGAACTAAAAAACAAATCAGTTTCTTAGTTGCTGAGCTGCCTTTCAGGCACTCAGCGGCCACACATATTGGACACTGCAGGTATAAATTGCCATCGCCGCAGAAAGTCCTGTTGGGCTGTGCTGCTCCAAGGACATGGAGGCCTCTATCTAACATCACATCCACAAGAAGCCTGACTTTTCCGGAATGGCCAGGAGCAGTCCCGGAAGGCGCAGCTTAAAATAGAGAGGGAGGTGAAGAATAATGTCGGTTTGCCTGTGGCCAGGGGTTGGGTGATACCCTTGGGTACAACTAGCACATTTGAAACATAGCTAATGGAGAGGGAGGAAATGGAATGGTTTAGAATCAAACTGAAATCCAACTAAGTTGCTGTGTGACAAATGTGTGCCAGGACCTGGGCTGGTTGCTTTAACCTTTGTGACTTTATTTCTGTCTCTAGGATAGTGGCTACTTGGCTGCATTTTACAGATGAGAAGACTGAGGCTCAGCAGCATTAAGCGAATGTAAAAGGCCACACAGTGGCATGGTCCAAGTGGGAACCTCATGCTGAAATTCAATGCTTCTGTGGCCTTAGGGGTGGGGGAGGGAGCAGAGTGCAGTTGGGCGAAGGACCAGTAGTTAAAAGAGATGTTAGTTTGAAGAAATCAACCTGGTTGCTTTATCCAGGAGTCCCTTGGAGCCTGGTTAGTGCTCAACTACCTGGTAAGGGTCTGCTGTCCTGGGCTGATCCACTGAGATGGATATTTTTTTTTTCCCATTGGAGCTTAAGGAGTAAAATGAAGATCTTCTGAATCTAGAGTAAAAGATTAAAATATAATAATGACAATGATAATAATTATTTGTAGTAGGTATTGTTAATTATGCCAGGTATTATTCTAAGCATTTTGTGTTAACCAACTTAATCCCCGTAACTACCTTATGAGGTAGATACTGTTATTACCTTTATTTTACAGATCAAGAAACTGAGGTTGGGAGATAAAGTAAATTGTGTAAGATCACACAGTGCAGAAGTGGCACCTTAGAAAACCATTATGTTCATTTGTGGCCAACTCAGATGGCCTTGGGGCAAGGTGGGTGACAGAAATGCTCAAAGTCACTGAATGTAATGCAGAGGGGAACAGAGGAGAGTTGGAGTGTATGCTGAGTCTAGTGTTTCACATTCACATTACGTAGCAACAGCAACACCTCTATGACACTCAGCAAAACTTACCTGCACGTGGCTTATTGCAGACAGGCAGAGAGTTTGCAACTATGGTACTGCGATTCTAGCCCCTTCTTGGGATAGCTGGTTCTGGAAGGGGACCCTGCTTAGGCGTTTCAGGAGGCACTCGGCTCGTGTGAGTCAGATGCAGACACTGTCTTCTGTCATCATTTCACGTCAGCCGTGTCATGTGTGTCTCGGGTGGTGTGGGAGTAAGGTTGATATAAGAAGGGCATCAAGGGTGTTGACTGTAAGATTCCAGTCTTTAAAACCATGTCTAAATGCTGGTTTCTTCCTGTGCTTGAGTGGGGCATTTGCTTTAGGAAAGGAAATGTGCTAAACACCAGCTCTTCAGGACTGAAGATATATCTGAGATCCTCTGTCCAGGACCTGGACCCTGGGCATTGAATTTGTTTTCTGTTCACGTGGGCTTTTTTGGTACCTGCTGCCACTGTCACTCCCAGCTCAGGAGGAAAGTGGAGGGCCAGTGTGGAGGGCTCAGTCACTTCTTTCTAATGGGAGGACTGGGGAGTAAGGTGAGATGTCACACCCACTGAGGCAGACGGCTTCAATGGTAGCCGAGAGGAGCAGGGGTCTGCCCACCTTCTCTGCAGAGCAGAGACCAGGGGAGGGACCCAGGGGCTGACTGTGCACATCCTGACCCTTTTTCTCCTCTGCCTCTTGCTTCTCCATCTTGGGAGGCACCCAAACGGATGCGTGTATTCCACTTCACAAAAGGTACATGCACGGACTCTTCTCAAATAAATCTGTGAAGGATATATTATACTCAGCGTATCTTATAGATGAAGACACAGAGACTCTTAGACACCAAGCCTTGTAGAAAAAAGTAGTTTGAAGGCAGAACCCCAAATCTTAAGGCCATGCTGCCTCTACACTGTCATCACCTTGACTCTTGAGGAGGGCCGTGCAAATTCAGACAGATCTTGGCCACCTTAATAGGACCACACCCTCATCCTGTGCCCACAAGAACGAAGAAGTCTGAGTGGGAGGCTCAGGTGGGCCTGCTCCTCCTACAGACCTGCTGTGCTGTCTGAAACCTGAAAGGTGGTTTCCTCCCAATCACATTAAATACACAGCTTTGATAGGAGTATTAATTCCTCACTTGCATTGTTCATGCATCATTTCCTGTGAATGCTAAATATGTGAAAAGTAATTCACTGCCCCCTCACTTCATGTACCGCTCATTTCCTCCTTTCTTCTTTAACCTGATTGTCTCCCTCTCTTTTGCTTTTCCCTTTCACCTGTTTCTCTGTAAGTAGCAAGAGACCCCACTTGGTTATTATTTGCCGCATACAGTTTTTAAATTGCACCCAGAGTGAACGTCAGCCTGTGATGGAAGAGCTGCGCCATCAACTTCGTGTTCATGACCACCCCATGCTCCCCAGGTGGGAAGCTCTAGGAGCCACCCACAGCAGGCGCCCTCCCTGGTCAGATGCAGTTACTGAAGGGAGAGGTGGCAACATGTTAAGTGGGACTTGATACATCCCTACCCCCCTGCTGGCCCACCCCCAGGCCCGGGTGTTGGGGCTGTTTTCCTCTCTGCATGCTTGCCTGCACCCAGTGGCCGAGCTTCCCTGTCCTGACAGAGGGGCAGTCAGGTCTGCCACTTTCCAACTACAGCTTTCTTCAGGAGGAGATGGGAAACAGAGGAGAAGGAGAATGAAAGAGCCTGAGGTGAGCAGGTACTGGACTCTCTTCCTCTGTGTGCCTGCAGCTCCCACCTCCTGCAAGGCAGAGACCCCGAGCATCCTGTGTGAAATCTCTGCCACTGTCCTGTCACTGTGTGTGCCCTTGGTGGGGCTGGGGAATGAGGAGGCTCAGGCTTAGATTAGGAGTCCTGACAAAGGGAGAGAAAAGAGATCATCTTTCTTCAAAGCCATGAAGACAAGGGACCCTCCAGGAAGCCAGGAGATAGGATTTTGATTTATTGCCTGAGATGAGCAGGTGGCCAGGGAGAACTGCGTACAAAATAATAAATATTGACATAAACTCCACAAAGATTGTGGGTTGGCTCCCTTTTCTCACTGGTGAGGCCAGAGCACACTTTTGAGAGTAAATCACTTCAGTGGCTGAGGCCCCCTTGCAGCTCACTGCTGGGGGTTCTTCCCCTTTCCTCTTCCCCATCTCTAATGTCTGCTAGGGAACATGATCCTTTTTGGGGGTCTCCTTGAAGCTGGATCACCTATATGACTGTTCATTCATTCCTCCATTAAAAATACTATTTATTTTGTTTCAGTCTCATCTCAATTTTTTTCTAATAGATTCTGTGCTAAATGCTAGAGATATAGGAAGGAACGGATACTGTTGTTTTCTGGAGTTGTTGCTGGTCGAGTTGAGGAGACAGACAAGATTCAAGCCGGTACCAACTGTCACAGCAGAAGTATCTGTAGGGGCCTGGAGGTGTCGGTAGCTACCTTATATCAGAAGAGATAGGGGCGTAGGGGAGGGCCAGCCCAGGAAAGTGTGGGGAGAGTAGGGAATGCCCGTTAAGAGAAGGGGATGCTCGTTAAGAGAAGGGGATGCTCCAGCAAGCCTGATGAAGAGAGAAGGGAAGAATGTCCCAGGCCCCCTTCAGTATGAGTTAAGGTGTGGAGATGTCAGAACACACCACACATTTGGATACCTTGCAGTAAGGGGTAATAGGTTAGGAGTGAAGGTGTTCCTGAGGGATCACACTGTGAAAGGAAAGTGAAAATCTATGAAAGACGCAAACCACAAAGATCACTTTCCGTCACACTAAGGGATTAGCTCGAACTACATCCTGAGAGCCGCAGGAATCCACTGAAGAATCTTTAAACAGAAGAGTGACACAGTGAGACTTACATTTTACAAAAAAAAAAGTTCCCTGGGAAACAGTGTGAAGGAGGTTGCTCGGAGCGGCGTGAACTGGTGGCAGAGCTCATTTCGTGGCCTCCGCAGCTTTGGCCTTCACAAAACGTGAAGGTGTGAGCCAGAGCAGCGGTGGGGAGATGAGGTCCAGGGAGCACTTGGGAAAGGGGATTAGCTGTGGGCAGGAGGAGCTGCACCTTCCCTGCGACCAGAGAGAAGGAAGCGAAGAGGCTACATATTGCTAGACTAATTATGTCCGCATGTTTTTCCCATTTCACCCAACATGTCCAATTCAATTTTCATCCCTGCACCTAACACAAAGGCATTATAATGGCATTGACCCTTATAAATACTCGCTGGAAGAAATTTAGAGCTGTTTATTTGTGTGTCCTATCAGGTTTATAAGACTCTAAGCTCTTCCAGAAAAGGCACACAATGTAATTTATCCATCTATTATGCACAGCATTCAGCACACCAGGGATACTTAGTAAGTATTTAATAATAATAAGATCTGAGCCCAGGAGCATTATTATACTTGTCAGTGAAGGAATAAGTAGATTTGGAAGCAGCTTGTGTAAGTTTAAATTTTATCAGAAAAATCACAATTATTTGAACTTGTGAACATATTAAAACTCATTCCTGAAATATAATGTATAATGGTATCTGCTCTTGGTTTTTCTAGGTAAGTATTTTAGTTAGCTTAATTATAGATTATGTCTTAAAACATAGGAGGTGGTTTTCTTCGTTGTTCAATGATCTCTGACAATCAATGTGTCTTTAGAAATAGAGCTTTCTACAAAGATGGTTGATATTTTCAATTCCGGTCCCTTTTCTCTTTTTTGATATCTATATAAATCAGAAGAGCCACCACCAGTTTGCCTTTTATTTGCAACATCCTTTTGCTGTCTAGTCACTTCCTTGTCACTTTTATCTTTATTACTCCTGCTAATTCCTCCATAACTGACGGCCCTCTTTGGCTCCTTTTTCTTCCTAAGTCTTCTTAGTCTCCATCCCAATTTAATGACCAGGAAGATGTCAGCCATCAGGAAGATGCTGCATACAATGTATTTTCTCAGTGCGTTGGTGCTGGGCACCTGACTGTGCTGAGGCCCACATGTTATGATGCGTCCAGTTCATGTCTTTCCCCGAGACATTGTTAAGCCTGATGAGAAATTTTCACAGGATTTAAAAACAATAGCTCAATGCTTTTGGCCCTCCCCTACTTTTGGGCGCTGTATTTCTAGGACACACAACATATCCAAGCATGTTAACACGTACCCTGAGGATTATTATTACCAAACATTGCAATATGAGCAATAGACTTTTGACATCTCTGTGTTGAATCCAGGTAGTCCTTATTAAAAAAAAGTTCTCGTGAGGGTATAGTGTTCATTTTTATGTACTTGGATTGTTCTCACAGCCAGGCCAGGCTGCCCCAGTCTAGGCCAGGGTTTTCACAAGGACTCCCACACTTCTAAGAGGTAGTAAGTCAAGTTTAAATGAAGCCTTATTTACCATGGCCTGCCTGTGCCATGGCATTTGAAGCTCCAAAATTTTGCCTTTTGTGCTGTCCAAGGATCAATAGCTTTGATCCAGCTCAGGGAGATGGATGGAGAGAAGGCCACGGTGTCCGTGTCTGTACAGTAAGCATGGTGTGTGCCCACGATCCCAGAGCTCATTCTCCTGATCACTCCCACTGCTTGTGAAGCATTCCCTTAAAGCAACCTTTCTCTTTTGGAGGAATCCCGTGGTGTGCTTTGTGTTGTGCACTTACCAGACCACTTTGAATGCACTTTCTTCCATTCCAGGCAATCAGCGAATGCACTGGGATGCATTTTGTGAGAAGTCTCAAGTGAGAGGATGTGACTTGGAACAAGTCATATAAGAAAGGAAGTGGGGGCATTTAACTCGCAGGGGAGAAGGTCCTGGCAGGACAAGACAGATTTCTTTAAGCATTTGAAATGTTGTCACATGGAAGAGGATTAAAGTTCTATGTCTCCCCAAGGAGCAGAACTAGGTAAAAGGTAAAGAAATAGTTCAGTTCATTATATGGAAGGACTTTCAAGGTGACAGTTAAGAGTTTTTGCATTGGAATGGAACTTCTTGTGTTTAAATCTGCCATTTGCCAGTTACGAGCCATAGAAATTGGGGTAAAAATTTTAACCTTTCTAATCTTTCGTTTCCTCATCCATAGAATGGGAATAATGTCAGTGTCTATCTCATGAATTATTATGGCCGTCTGATGACAATTGCCAGTTAAATGCTCTTATTCTGATGCCCAGTGAGTGCTTGATAACACTGGCGGTTACTGACAGTCTGACTGTGTGAAGATAGGATATGGGTACAGCAACAGTTTCCAGCATTTCCTGGTACAATTAAGTGTTACAATTTGTTTTTGAAATTTGGAATTCTTTGCAATATCTGTGTGTGGTTTTCTCATTTTGTCCTTGGTGGAGAACTGGGAAAGATTACCTTCTAGAATGACTTAAATGGCACAGCTATCCCTGTGATATTTAGGAAAAGGAAAGTATACAGTGTCATGAGTTCAAAGTAACTGGAACACGGGGTAAAACGAGTGAAGATGCCATTCGGACCTGGTGAAAGTTGAAATAGGATTTTTTAAAATAAAAAAGTTAAGTTTTAGGATTTTGAAATGTCATACACATTTCCAACTAAGGCATTCATAGGCAGTGGTAAGTAAAATGCCATTTACACATTCTCTTTTAAAGAAAAGGAATGACTTTTATCTTGAATTTTAGGAAATACTGAAACAATAAAATGTCACTTTTAATTTCTTGAGTCCTTGTTTATACACTTAAAAATGGGGTTTAACACACATAGTAAAGTGAACAAATCTGAATGAAGTGCACCACTCAATGAATTTTTACGTTTGTGTACACCCTCGCAGACACGACACAGATAAAGATAAAACATTTCCAACAAGCCCAAGAGTTCCCTCCAGCCCCCTTCTAGTCAGTACCACCCCCTGTTCTGACGTAACCGCTATTCAGACTTCAGTCAACCTTAGAGAAGTTTTGCCAGTTCTAGAACTTCATATAAAGGATACCAAGCATTATGTACTTGTGGCTGGTGTTTCTGCTTAATACCTTGTCTGTGAGATTCTTTTGTGTTGTTGCAGGTAACTTGTTTATGCAAAAAGCTTCTCATATTTAAATGGTTTTCTGTATTACAAATGAATCTTTGGAAGAAATACGATGCCTGAAGGCATCTTACTCAACTTTATGTCCACGTGCTTTGATTTACAAATGAAGCATCTGATACTAAAATATATGAACTTATTAACTTGCAAAGTTAACTAACGGCCAAGTACCGTGGAATGCTATATTTTTGTGGAGCTAGATCTGTTGAAAACATTATTCTCAGTGAGAGTCATAAACATAGTGCTTGAGATAACCATTCATCTCTATATCAACAGGCGGGTCATTGTCTCTGCACAACCCTGTTGTTTCTGAAACTCAAAATGATGTTCTTGGAATTGATTAAATGTAACAAAAGTCTATGATAAGGACACGGGAGGAGATTAAACTGTATAATAAGAGTGGTAAAGAATTGCCCTCCAGTGGGCAGTGTACTCTCAGCTTTGGTACTGGAGGACAGGAGGTAAGACTTGTAGTGTCTGTGGATTTTTCTGTGGTTACGAGGTCAGACACAAGATGGGACACCTTAAGTGACAGAAGTACAAAGAAATGCCATTTCATCTCTGGGAATATGGTAACCTGGCTATTCAGCCTAACCCTCTGGCTAAAAACAAATTAAAATACTAGATAAAAAGGATGTTATTTTAAAAGCATAACGTTTCTACAAGAACATGAGGATTCAGGAAACTCACACTCAAGAGAGGGGAAAGCATTGGGAGATCCATTTACCCAGTGGTATTTGCTGACCCTGGAAATTGAGCTGCAGTTTTGATGGCCTGGCAGGGGAGGGCAGAAGATGAAGTTTGGAACTCAGCCCAAGTTGGGAGCCTAGGAACACCCTCCCATGTTCAGCTGGGATCTCTAAACCAGAAATAACCTGCATCATATCCCCAGGCAACTCTGTGGAGAGCTGCCTTGAGACAATGCAGAAGGGTTTTAGGGTGGGGAAATGAAAGAAAACACCATCAGATTACTTTGGACCCATATTTTCGTAAATGGTCAAGAGCCCTCCAGCAGGGATTTAGTTTGAGGTGGTTCTGGGTTTGTCAGGTTCTTTTTAAGAACCTGACAAAAGCAAATGCAGAACTTCTGTGGAGGAAGACATCTTTAGCTAGACTACTGGGAACTACCTCCCACCTCCATTTTCAAGGGAGGTGAGCAATACCATCAAAGATAACCTGCACACAACAAAACCAGCATGAACTAGAAGAAACAACAGAGTATAGAGACAGAACAGCAACATCTCCAGACTTTGGAATCATCAGACACACAAGGGGGACCCTAAAAAAAACAGGAATTATCTTGTGGATGCTGGGCCCCTTGTAGTACAGGCTTTCTCCACTAGGTGAGTGTTCTAGGAATCCATCTGTATCAGTGTATGGGCTGGTGTTGCTGTGAGGTTGGGTTTGGCTTCAGTGAATTTTTTTTGAAGGCTCCTTCAGTGTGGTTGTCTGTTTCATGATGGGTGATTTATGGGTGTGGGCACCTGCCCACGCTGTGCCGAGTGTTCAGCAGCTTTTGACCAAAAAACAGCATGACTGTCATGTCCCACCCTCCCTATTCACCCAATCTAGCCCCAAGCGACTTTGTCTTTTTGTCCCCCCTCCCCCCGTTTAAAAAAAGTCCTCAAAGGGAAACATCTTGCCTATGTGAAAGAAGTGAAACAAAAAATGACAGAAGCACTAAAAGGCATCAAAATGGGCGAGTTCAAAAATTGTTTTGAGCAATGGAAAAAATGTCTTGATGGGTGTTATATCAAATGGAAAGTACTTTGAAGATGACTGAAATTTAAACATGTAAGAAGACACAATTTTTTTATAAATTCCATTTTGGGGCGTCCCCCTTGTATATTATAAAACGACTCCAATTGATGCTTGAACAACACCAGGGTTAGGGTGCTGACCCCCATGCAGTGGAAAATCCACCTGTAACTTTTGACTCCCCCAGAACTTAATTATTAATAGCCTAGTGTTGTTTGAAAGTTTACTGATTAACATGTATTTTGTATGTTATATATACAGTAGTCTTACACTAAAGTAAGCTAAAGAAAAATGTTATTAGGAAAATAAGAAATAGAAAATACACCTAAAGTACGGTAAGTATTTAATTAAAAAAAACCCCATGTAAGTGGACATGTGCGGTTCAAACCTCTGTTATTCAAAGGTCAGCTGTACACTACCAAAGAAGTAAAAGGCAAGCTTAAAAATATCTCCAGGAACTAGGAGTGTACTATATAAAACATAGCCTAGAAGATTTAAAAAAGAACCAATTAGGGATTTCAGAATTACTGCCCAGGCTGTCCAGCAAGCAGGTGGGCTCCCACAGTGCACACGTGACCCTGGCCACAGTCCACTTCGGGCTGCAGCTGGTGCCCAGGCCTTACAGGGTCGGCAACAGTGAGTGCACGCCTGTGTGCGCCCCGGGCCTGGGAGGGCGGAAAGGGAGCCCGATGCCCGCAGGCGGACCCAGAGCCTACCCATGAGGCAGAGCGCCAGCTCCGCGAGACCCCACACCTCCCCAGGGTTCTGGGGCCTTCTCTGCTCTGGAGCTGCTGCCCGGTCCGCAATGTGTTTTTTCGTGCACTTTCGTTTCCCGGTTCTTTCTCCTCCTTAGGTCCTGGGTCAGGGAGGTCCGCGGTTAAGTGCCTGGGGCCTGCAATTAAGCTGATGAAAGACACATTAGTAGGAGAAAAGGACAGAAAACCTTGGTATAACTTGCTGCCTTGTCTGGAGTCAGAGGCACTGAGGGGAAAATTTAGAGAAAGTCAACTCGGCAACTTGACAACCCTTTCCAACCAAAAACTAATTAAAAAAAAAGACGGAACATTTTATGGAATGTGAAGAGCTGCGAACGTGCAGAAGAAAGTGAGAGATTGATGAGGAGGACGAGCCCATCTTTGCTGGAGAGGCGTCGGTTCAAAACCCCCAATTCAAATACAATAAACCCCAGATCATATGTGAGGGGAATGAAAGAATCGTGCTCTCAGCAGAGGTGCTGCTGCTGCATCGGAGTCTGCAGTCAACACTCCGTGACCCCAGCATCAAATCTGGTGGCTGCCTGGCCAGTAAGTTTTCATCCTCAACCTAGATCGTTAGACAGTTGTTATTGTTCAGTCTTTGTCTAAAGCTGTGAGTGTTTCAGAAACAACATGTTCAGCTCAGGGATGCATTGGATTTTATTTACCACCATCAACAATACCCAGATAAAGTTCTTGACAATTGTGGGTAATCCTCCAGTAGATGCATAATTAGCATCACAAAATGTGACCATCTTTTATGATGGCTCAGCCAGGAACTAACCACCCAATCTGTTTATAAACCAGGTGATATTCTTAAATTAAATAGGTATAACATAAAAAATTATCGAAACATGAATAAAACTATAGTTGGGAATGAGCACTGCATAATGGCAAACTATTCAATATTTAAGATTGTAAATGGGGCCTAGTGTTCTTAGGTCTTAATTGGGAAAATTGTTAAGAAGTTATTGTAGGATTTTATTCTGAAACATGTCAAGTTTAGTTAGTTTCAAAAACTTAACAAAAATAATAATAATAATTAATATTTATTGAATTGTTGATATTTGTAAGGCTTTATGCCAAATGGTAGACATTAATTCTTAAATATCCCTATGAAGTAGGCACTGTTATTATTCTGGTTTCATAGTCGAGGAAACAGGCTTAGAAAAGTTACATAATTCACTTAGGGTCACAGAGCTGGCAAATGATAGATGTGGGATTTCAGTGCAGACTAACTCAAGCTTATATGTTAACCCAAGCACATATACGTTTATATTTGTTGTGCATAAATGTGTACTTAAAAAATGGATGCATTGTCTTAGTGCAATGCTTTTTTCGAAGTGCAGTCTTCAGTCCCCTGGGGTTCCCAGAGACTCTCTCACGGGTTTGGGAGTTCACACTAATAATAATGCGAAGTACTATTTGCCTTTTCACTATGTTGACATTTGCACCGATGATACAAAAGTAATGGTAGGTAAACTGACAATACCTTAGTATGAATCAGGACAGTGGTACCAAGCTGCACAGAGTAGTTTTTGTATTACTAACCACCATGCACTCAAAATAAGAAATAAAGAAAATTCTAGTTATACTCAATTTCCTTGATGAATCATTAAAATGTTATTAATTTTGTTAACTCTCTACCTTTGTGTTTTTAGAAAGTATTTTGTGTGATGAAATGGATAATGCACATAAAGCACTTCTGTGTTTGGAAGTTATCATGGTTATTTTGAAGAAAATTTCTACCTAAGGTTTACTATAAGCAGGAGGGTCATGAGTTCAAGATGAAAGGTCTGAGATGCAAAGTGGAGTGAAGAACGAGTAATGAATATTTGACTGAATCTAAATGAATGTTAACCATTTACAACAATATAAGTGACTAATAGTGATAAAATTAAAAATGGGTCAAATATATGATAACAATATGTATATATTAAGTAGTTTAATGGGGTTAAACTGTCTTTAAGATTCTTACATTTCTGAGAGGATAGTAATTCTATTAATTTTAAACTTTGATAAGTAGATATGTTTTAATTTCTAAGATAATGGCCGAAACAATAGAAACTGAGTGTATTACTTAAAATTGGAAGATGGGAAATGAACATGATAAAACTATTCAGTTATCTAAAAGAAGGCAAAGAAAGGGAGGAAAAAAGGAAAGGTGGAACAAATAGAAAGCACTAAATAAGATGATAAATTTAAGCCCATTAATTATAGAAACTAAAAATGTTCCAATTAAATAAATAGTTACCAGATTGGATTTTAAAAAATCTAATGATATGTTATTTATAAGTGAATATCTAAAATATAAGAATACTGAAAGCATTAATATAAAAAGTTAGAAAATATATACCATACAATATTAGCCAAAAGAATTCTCATATAGCTATATTAATATTAGACAAAATAGACTTTAGAACCTAGTAACATGACCTCAAACTATATGATACAAAATTTAACAGTTACAGAAGAAGACATAAAACATTTACAATTATGATAGGATATTAAAAAAATAGTTCCTTAGATCATTGGTGGAACAAGCCAACAAAATATCAGTGTGGATATAAAGGATTTGACTAATATGATTAAAAAGCTTGACATACTGGTATATGCAGAACACTGCAGTAAAAAACTGCAGAATACATTTTTTCTGAGCATAAGTGGAACATTTAAGAAATTGATCATTTACTAGAACTTAAGTTACATCTCAGTGAATTTCAAAGAACTGAAATCAAGGTCAAAAAGAACTTATTGTCTCAGATCACAGTGTAGTTTAGCTAGAAACCAATAACAAAAGGGAAACTAGAAGATCTCATACATTTGGGGTAAATAACTCATGTAAAAGGAATCATAATAGGAGTTTATAAATATTTTGAATTGAACAATAACAAAATGCTACATATCAATATATGTGAGATGCAGCTAAAATATTTCTTAAAACTTATGGCCTTTACAGCTTATGTTTAAAAAGAAAATGACTCAAAATGAATAAACTAGACATTGTCTTATAAAGTTAGGTAAAGGAAAATAATCTAGAAGAGTGTAGGAGGAAGGAAGGAAATAAGATAAGAGTAGAGATGAGAGAAATCGATGATAAACATGTAATGTAAAGTATTCATAAAGTGTAAAGTTCGTTTTGAAAAATAATTTACACATTTGCAAACATTGAGCAAGGCTAGCTATGAAAACTCATAAAGGCACTAGTAATCCATGTAAGGATTAAAAAAGAGGAGAACACTATAAATGCTACATAAAAATGTTATAAAAATATATGTTGATGAATATGAAATTAGTTGAAATAGAAAAATTATTAGAAAATATAACTCACCAATACTGATTCACAAATAAGTAGAAAACCTAAAGATATGGTAACCTTTAATACATTTAATTGGTAGTTAAAGAAATTTTTAAAAGAAATGCTAGGCTTAGATAGCTTCATTGGCAATTTTGTCAACCATTAAATGAAGAAAAATTTCACTCATATAAATTCTAGAGACTATAAAAAGAGATAACAACCCCTAGTTTTGTGTGTGTGCCTTAAATGAGGCTTATATAGTCTCAGTACCAAAACTTAGCAAGGGCACTATGAGAAAGACAAATTACAGGCCTGTTGCACTCATAACAGAGATGCAAAATTGAAACATATATACATACATATGTTTTATTTATATATAATAGAAAATCATATATTATATATTATACATTATGCATTATATATTATATATTATTACATATAATAGAAAATAAAATCCAACAATCTTTTGTTACCACTGCCATATCATGACCGTGCATTTTCCCAGGAAAGCAAGGTTGGTTTAATACTATAACATCAATTAGTTTAATTCACAATATTAGCAGTTTAAGGGAGAGACTTATATTATTTATGTAGATGTACTAAAAACTTTTGAAAATATTCAACATCCATTTATGATGATGATAAACAGTAAACCAGATGTCGATAAGCTCATTTTTATTTTGATAAATATCTCTAAAGAAACCTATGACATACATGATGATGGTGAGCCATGGAATGCATTATGTTTAAGATCAAGAACAAGACAAAGATGCCCCACATTGCCCGTTTTATTCAGCACTGTATGGGTAGTCTTTAGCTTGTGCAGTAAAGCAAGAATAAAACAATAAAAAAAAGAAAGGAAGAAACAAAATTATCATTTTTTCCGATGATATGGCTGCATATACAGAAATAAAATTAATATGAATACATGCATTAAAACTAATAAGAGAATTTAACATTTTAATTCAATAAAATATATGAATTATATTCTAGAACCAGCAATAATTACAAATGAAAATTTAAAATATACCATTTATAATGTCATCAAAAGTATGGCCTAAGAATACATCTAACAAAAATTACATCTGTGAAGACCATACAGAAATAATATAACCATTATAAACTTAAACAGAGGGAGATATACTATATTCACATATTGGAGACTCTGAATTTTAAATACATTAACTAACCCCAAAGTAGTTTAAGATTCAAATTTAATCCCAATGAAAATGCAGCATATTTTAAAAAAGAAATTTAACAAATGGATTCTAAAATTTACTCTACAGTACAAACACCTAAGTGTATAATCAAAACACTCTTGAAGAGGAAGGTCAAAATGGGAGAACTCGCTCTATCAGAAATCAAGACATTTTAAAGCTTAATGGTGCACTCTTTTTACTAGGATATACAAATATGTCAATAGAATGGAATAAAACGTTTCTGAAACAGAGCCCCACTTACACAGATGCCTGTCAAATGGCAGACGTGTATGGAAGCGGGAAGACATGCCCGTTGAGTCCTATCAGTAGCACCTGTATCCTTTAGGGCAGTGCTTTTTGACCGGTGTGCTGTGACCCACTGGTGTGCCGCGACATAGTGGTGTGCCACAACACATGCAGTACCTGATTATTTATTTAGTCAGGGGCAATGATCTCTTTTCCCTTAGGTTGTCAATAAAAAAACGACAACAGTCAACCTAATAACAGCTATCTGGTGTGAGTGAACCAAAATTATACCTATTTTTTTGGTTAGATTGACAAAAAATATATCTTTTGGTGTGCCTGCCACAGAATTTTAGTAATTAGTTTAGGCATGCCATGAAATGAAAAAGGTTGAAAGTCCCTGCCTTAGGGGAAGGCAGGGATCGGTGGGAAATAAGGCATTTGTTTAGGTTAGGGATATATTATGTGAGATATTCCTAGATTCGGAACTATTTTGAAATTATTCTTCAATTTTAAAAAAAGAAACCTCTTTGTAGATGCATCATCTTCTACAAAGCGTATCTGTGGATTTCTTGAAAGAAAACATGAACATAGTTGTATCCCCATTACCATCAGACAGAAGAAGAAATTTTCAACATCTTAAAATACTATTCTTTTTTTCTTCAATTTTATTTATTGATGAGAGAGAGAGACATCAATTTGTTGTTTCACTTATTTATGCATTCATTGGTTGCTTCTTGTAAGTGCCCTGACCAGAGACAGAAGCACAACCTTGGTGTATTGGGACAGTGCACCAGCCAACTGAGCTACCTGGCCAGGGCAATGCTACTCCTTATTTATACCACCTAACAAGAAGTGAAGAGTTGGCACTTTCCCTGTTTGATTTCTTTAATTACAGATGAATCATTTTGACATAGAAAAGGATCATATGTAATATTTATAGGTTTCTTAATGTGTGTCTGGCACTTTTAACCATACTGCTATGTTACCTAGCAGAGCTACTTGGGCAAAAGAAGACACCTCTCTGGACACGACTGCCCATTTTCATTTTCATTTGGATTGAACACCGCTTACGTAAGGCACCTCTCCAATTGCCCTGCGACTAAACGCGCTTCAGCTTGGCACTGACCCACTTACTTCTGTCAGGTCACAGTGTCTTGTCGTATTTCCATTGAACATTATCCACTCTCTCGCTCTTTTTTTTTGGGCTGTTTATCCATTTAAAGAAGCTATTATTTTATTTATTATTATTATTGTTGTTATTGTTATTGTTATTATTCTTTTATTTGTACTTGGGAAGAATTAGGGGCCCTGCACAAATTAGTGTCATATTTCAATTTAATTAATATGATCTTGATTCCAGCATCCAAATCTTTGATAACATATTTATGATTGAGTCAGACAATGTTGGTTCTAAACTTGTCATTACCTTATAATCTAATTTGACTTGAGGCAAATTATTAGCTTCTCTGACTTTTAAGTTTTCTCTTCTGTAAAATGAGGACAGTAATTCTTACATAAGCCTAGCACAGTATTTCACTAAATATAATTGTCAGTAAGTTGTGGTAGTGCTATTAAGTAGTAGTAATAGTAGTTATTGTTTGCATCAGGGACTATGCCAAGAAATGCAAGGGGCAGATAAGGAAGGACTACAGAAGCTCTCCTCTCTGGTTAAAAGCAGCAGCCTAGGAATCAGACAGGCCTTGTTTCAAATCCCTAGTCTGACTTTTATTAGCTGTGCAACTTTTGGCTAGTAACTTAACCCATCTCTAAAAAGCTTGACTATTAAATGAATATTATATGTATAAATGATACAGCAAAGTGGCTGACATATATTTAATTATTCAATAAATGGTTATTTATTATTTTCCCTTGCAATAGTTCTATTAATCAAGGATATAAGGACCTAGGAATAATGACCTGGAAAATCCCTCTGTTTCAGTATCTGACACTGATGGATGGGTCCCATTTGTGGCCTGTGGATTTGGTTAGCTCAGAACGGAGAGGAGAGTAATATAAGCAACCCCTGTGTGTATTTATCGTCTTTGTTTCTTTCCCATTCCTCTTCTTATTAAAAACAAGCCGTGTTGGTGGAGCCAGTGCTGGTTGAAGGTCACTCTGTTTATTATGAAGAGGATAGCAACAGGAGGTGGAAGGGAGAAGAATGGAAAGTAAGGTCTAGGTTACTATTTTATGTTTATTGTGGTAAAAGCACACAACATGAAATTTATCATATTGATCACTTTTAAGTTTGCAGTACAGTAGTGTTAATGGTATGACATAGTGTGTGACAGATCTCATCTTGTAAAAATGAAACTATACCCATTGGACAACAACTCTCCTTTCTTCACACCACCCATCCCCTGGCAACTGCCATTCTGTTTTCTCTTTTTGAGAGTCTGATTACTCCAGATACCTCATCTAAGTGGAATCATGCAGTATTTGTCTTTTTTCAACTGATTTATTGTCCTCAGTATTCATCTATAATGTCCTCAAGGTTCATCCATGTTGTAGTATATGATGGAATTTTCTTAGTTTGATAGGTTTGTTTTTAAATTTTTGAGGAACTTCCATACTGTTTTGTGTAGGGGCTATACACACGAACAGTGAACCACGGTGCTTAAGGGTTCTGATTTCTCCACATGCTTGTCCACACTAGTTATGTCCACTAACTATCTGTCTATCTGCTTAATTTTTGAAATGACTATCTTAATGGGCATGATATAATATTTCATAGATTTTATTTGTATTTCTCAGATGATCAATGATGTTGAAATCTTTTTTTATGCTGTTGGTTATTTGTATATCTTCTTTGGAGAACAGTCTATTCAAGCTCTTTGTCCATTCTTTAATTGGATTATTTGTTTTTTTAGTTGTTGAGTTCTAGGTGTTCTACTTATTAACCCTTATGATATGTATTAATAAGTATATTCTCCCATTTCATAGGTTGCCTTTAACTTTGTTGATTGTTTCCTTTGCTGCACAAAAGTTTTTTTTAAGTTTCATTTATTTCTTGTTGCCAGTACTTTCAGTGTTGTATCCAAGAAATCATGTCAAATATGATGTTGTGTAAAGTTTTCTACGTAAGTTTTCTCCTGGGAGTTTTACAGTTTCAGGTCTTACATTTAGGTCTTTAATCCATTTTGAGTTAATTTTTGTATATGCTATAAGGTAAGGGTATAGCTTCCTACTTTTACATGTGTATACTTAGTTTTCCCAACAGCATTTGTTGAAGAGGCCATCCTTTCTGCATTGTATAGTGTTGGCACCCTTGTCAGAGATCATTTGGCATCTATGTGAGGATTTACATCTAGGGTCTCTATTCTGTTTCATTGGTCTATATGTCTTTCTTTATGATAGTACCATACTGTTTTGGTTACTGCAGCTATATAGTGTGTTTCAAAATCAAGAATTATGAGTCCTTCAGCTTTGTTTTATTTTTTCTCAAGATCATTTTGAGATTCCATATGAATTTTAGGATGGTTGTCTTATTTCTGCAAAAATGCACAAATAAGGCTATTGGGATTTTGGTAGGGATTGCGTTGAATCTGTGGATTGCTTTGGATAGCATGGAAATTTTAACAATATTAAATCTTCCAATCCATGAACATGGATGTCTTTCCATTTACTTGTTTTTTTCTTTAATTTCTTTTAGAAATATTTTGTAGTTTTCAGTGCATAAGTTTTTTGCCTCCTTGGTTGTTTATTCCTAAGTATTTTAATATTTTTATTTATTTTATTTTTTATTTTTATTGATTTGAGAGAGAGAGAGAACATGGTGGGTGGGGGGGGAGAGAGAGAAAGTGAAAGAGAGAATGAGGATGAATTTGTTTCCCACTTATTTATATATCCATTAGTTGCTTCTTGTATGTGCCCTGACCAGAGATCAAACCTTCAACCTTGGCGTATCAGGATGATGCTCTAACCAGCTGAGCTACCTGACCAAGGCAGTATTTTATTCTTTTTGATGCTATTAAAAATGGGATTGTTATTTTTATTTCTTTTTGGATTATTCATTGTTAGTATATGGATACATGACTTTTTTGTGTTTTGATTATGCATCTTGTGACTTTACTGAATTCACTTATTAGTTGTTACAATTTTCTGTGGAATCTTTAGGGTTTTCTATTTATAAGATCATGTCATCTGTGAACATAGATAATTTTGCATCTCCCCCCCCCCCCCCCCAGTTTAAATGCCTTTTATTTATTATTCTTGCTTAATTGCTCTGGCTAGAACTTCCTCTGTATTAAATAGAAGTAGTAGGTACAGGCATTCTTGCCTTATTCTTTATCTTAGAGGAAAATATTTCTGTTTTTTATCATTGAGTATAATGTTAGCTATGAGCTTTCCATATATGGCCTTTATTAAGGTGAAATACCTTTTTCCTATCTCCTTAGTTTGTTGAGTGTTTTTATCATGAAAGAGTGTTGCATTTTGTCAGATGCTTTTTTGCATCAAGTGAGATGATCATTTGGTTTTTGTCCTTCATTCTATTAATGTGGTGTATTATATTTATTGATTTTTATATGTTGAATCACCCTTGAATTACAGAAATAAATCCCACTTGGTCATGGCATATAATCTTTTTTTTTAAAACATTGGTTTTAGGTAGAGAGAGGGAGTGGGAGAGAGAGAAAAAACCATGTCTATACATTGTTCCAGTCACTTACGCACTCATTGGTTGCTGCCTGCATGTGCCCCGACTGGGGACCAGAGACTGAACCCACAACCCTGGTGCATCTAGTCAGATGCTCCAACCAACAGAGCCACTGGCCAGAGTATATAATCCTTTTGATACTAATTCAGTTTGCTAGTATTTCATTTTAATATTTTTACATCAATATTCATCAGGGGTATTGGTCTGTAGTGTTCTTTTCCTTGCGGTTATCTTTGTCTGGTCTTGGTATAAAGGTAATGCTGGCCTCATACAATGAGTTTGGAAGTGTTCCCTATACAATTTTTTGGAAAAGTTTAAAAAGGATTGGTATTAATTCTTCTTTAAGTGTTTGGTAGAATACCCCAGTGAAGTCATATGGCTTTTCTTTGTTCAGAGGTTTTTCACTACTGATTCAGTCTCATTACTAGTTATATGTCTGTGCATATTTTTTATTTCTTTATGACTCAGTGTTGGTAGGTTGTATGTTACTAGGATTTTATCCATTTCTTCTAGATTATCCAACTTGTTAGTGTATAGTTACTCATAGTAGTCTTTAAAGATCCTTGTTATTTCTGCGATGTCAGTTATAATGTCTCTTTTTCATTTGATTTTTGCTATTTTAGTCTTATCTCTTTTTTTAGTCTAGCCAAGGGTTTCTCAATTTTATTGATCTCCTCAAAAAACTAACTCTTAGTTTTATTGATTTTTTTCTATTTTTAACTTCTCTATTTTGTTAGTTTCTGCTCCATTTTTTATTTTTTTCCTTCATTTGCTAACTCTGGGTTTAGCTTGTTCTTCTTATTCTAGTTCCTAGAGTTGTAATGTTGGGTTGTTTATTCGATATCTTTCTTCCTTTTTAATCTAAGTGTTTGTAACAATAAACTTCCCTCTTAGTACTGCTTTTGATGTTTCCTATAAGTTTTGGCATGTGGTGTTTTCATTTCCAGTAAAGACCAAGTTACTAAAATAATCTGGGCCGAGGACTAATTCTCCAGTAAAACTAAATGATTAAGCCATGCTCAATTATAGTGATTTTTCCCCATAAAAAATGTGGTCTCATTATATATCTGTCATCTACCAATCATTTATCTAAATATCTATCTATCTTTGTATCTACCTATCTATCTCGGTCCTATAAGATTACCCAATACTACATCTTGTTTTCCAGAGGGGGATATCAAGGCCCAGAGAGATTAGTGTCCTGTCTGTGGTCTTGTAGCCAGTTACTTGCAAAGGCTTAAGGGCTTCTGACTTAACGGATGAGCCTATGAATCCTATAGACTGCACATGGAGCTAGAATGCAGAAGGCTTCGGGAGACCTTTCCTGGGAAATGATACGTAAGGAGATTAATATTTTAATTTGTACTCTTCTCAGATATTCAAGATATAGGGGTCTTCTAATTGTACTCTTCATTACACATTGGTGTTTCTCTCCTCAAAGCTTGCTCATTTGTACCTTTTGGCTTTGCCAGGGCACTGGGATTAGGGGTAGGGAGTCTTTTAATAATTTCTGCAGCAAGTCTCTAGCTGGTCTGAGGCTGTGATTGCCCTCATTAAGAGAGAGATGTGAGTGAGGCTTATGTGAGAAGCTCTGAGGAGATATGCTCTGGTGGTGAAACATTTTCCAACACATCAGGCTTTTCCATGGTTCTTGTTTGTTTCTCAGTGAGTTTGGGGGAGGAGGAGAGTCAGAGAAATAATGCCTATTTTTAGGGCAATTGAAAAGAACACGGGAAGGAGAAGTTTAAATGTTTGTAATATTTTAAATACATAACACCCTCATCATCATCATCATTAACATAAATAGTATCTGTTATGGGGGCAGATGTGCCAGACATTTTTTGGGGTAGTTTGCATACGTTACCTCACTTAAATCTCACATGAGTTCTACAAGGTGGGTATTATTATCTCCCTTTAAGAGATGAGAGCACTTTGGCTCAGAAAGTTTTAACAGCTAACTTCAAGGTCATTTAGCTAGGCTAGCTCTGTTCAGAGTCCTTGCTAGATAGTGGAATCTGTAGTAGATAATTCAACTTGCTTGTAAAGTTCCCCCAAACACATCTTGTATTCTAGACTTTTCTTTTTCAAGGGCTTCATTTGTCCACAGAGCCATGAGATCACCATGTGAGTATAATAAGATAATGGAATGGCTTTTTTTAGTATGACTGATGGAAATCATTGCCATGTAGTTATACACTGCATTCATTTTGGATATGTGTTTCAAATTTTACGCACACCACTATGGCCATAATGAGAGCTCTCTTAACTCATCCATATTTTCATACCTTCGAGTTCTTGGCATGCCCTCGATTGCCAGTGTGATACTGCAGACCGTCTGAAGGACTGACTCTGTTTCTTGGCTTTTCTGACTGGACACCTATCCTCTTCTGGATTCTATTCCAAATGTCTGACTTGATCTTTAGTTACAGTCCTCCATGGACTTGTCATAGCCAAGCTCACCCTGAACCATAGTTCATCTGCTGTGTACTGCTGATGTATTCCTGACTATTACTCATTTCCCTCGGCACGATCTCTTCTCTGAGTTTGCTGCCAGTTAAAGGAGCCTTTGCATTGGTAGAGCCCTCTGTTACACACTTCTCGTCTCCTCTGAAATCCCACTACGATCTGCTGTTTACCTACATTATTTTCTGTTGTGTTATCAATATTGAGTTTCTAGATATAGGAAATATTGACACATGAAATTTGCCTAAATGGTGTAGATGAAATATAAAATATGCACCATAATATGCATAAACACATATTTGATAAAAGCCCATTGGATACAAAGGGAGTTTGGATGTCTTGGCAAAGCGGTTTAAGTCATGATTTAGTCAACCTCTGCTACAGGCGTTAACACCTTGATTAACAGGCATAAAGATTGAACACCAAAATACTCCTCCTTACAACCCAAAGTTAGAGGAACTGACAGAGCATAAAAAGATCTAAAGATCTACATGTTTCTGAAGCCCTCAGGTATCAAGTTTTTCTTGTTATCTAGTCACCTTGAAACACTTTACATATGCCAAGAATCACAAAGCAGGGATAGTAAAATATTTATTATCTGTGGAGTTCAGTTTACATTATTAACCCACTTTTTCTAATTTCTCAAGAACTTATAGATAATTTTTGACCTCTCAAGTTTGGAAAGAGCTATTTTGATTTTAGAACACCAATAAAGCAAACGCTGCTTTAGTCTCTACTTTCAGTTTATTCTGCTAATTTAGCCATTAGTGGCCACTCAGAACCATTAAACACAAATCCAAGAGCTGAGCTACACACTTTCAACTGCTTTTGAAGTCCCTTCATTTTGCAGAATAGCTAAAGTTGAAGTGCTCATTTGCTGAGTAGGGTTAAGAGTTGAGTGTTACTGCAAGTTTATTTCAACTTTCCAGTTTCTTACAGTCATAGCACTGGTGTATAAACTTGGCAATATAAATTAGTGGAAACCCCCCAAATAGGTAGTGTGGCCTCACTGAGTTTGCTACTGGCTGGCCCAGTGACCCTGCACAAATTATAATTTCTTTGGGCTTCAGTTTCTTCATTTGGCATAAGAGATGATTGAACTAAACCCAAAGGACCCTCAATATCTCTTGTATTCTTTATTATGTGTCTACATGGTGTACACACATTCATGATACACAGTCTACACATGCCATTATGTGCACACAGATGAGGGTGCAGCACTTTTTAAATAAACTTGATAACTCAGAATTAGATCATGACTTTCACTTTGCAGAAATGATTCTTTCCGAAATGATTCATTATGTGGTTGCTGTAAGTCAGAAGTAGGAAATGTGTGACTCTAGACAGATTTATGCCTTAACTTAATTTTATTCGGTTAATGGGGTAAATATTTCATATGCTTGCAATTGTTAAATCACAAGATAGCCTTAGAAAAATTAAGTGGCAGTACCTAAAATGGGACAGGAAGAGGCCGATACTCCATTAATCTGTTTCTCTGCTTGAGCTCAATTTCCTTTTTTTCTTTATCTTTTTTCTGTTAAATTACTGGCATAAATACTTGAAATATATGTAATATATGACTTTAATACTTCTTCTGATTATTAAAGTAACATGCTCATTGTGGAATGTTTGGGGGAAAATGGAAAAGTTGGCAGAAGGAAAAGAAGAAAAAAAGTCACTTAAATTCTAACAAAGTAATTGCTGTTAACAATTTGGTATATTTCCTTTCAGCATTTTTTCCTGTTTTTATATACACGGAATCATACTATTCTTTGTGTTGCTTTTTTATTGGACATCACAGTGTAAGAGTTTTTTAATATTATTAAAGTTATTGGTAAATGTAATTTTTTACATTATTTAGTATTCTGTTATACAGCTGTAGCATAATTTACTTAACCACCTTCTTACTGTCGTCCATTTAATTACTTTCAATTTTTCACTATTATAAATGATTCTGCAGTGAACATTTTGGTGTATAAAGCTTTTCTGTCTGTATTTTACATTATTTCTTCAGGATAGATTCCCAGAAATTGAATTACAGGGTCAAAGGTACAAACATTTTTAAGAAGGCTCTTGATCTATAATGCCGGATGGCTTCTCCAAAATGTTATTTTTAATCACTTTACACTCCCTAAAGCAATATGTGAGAGTGCCTTTTTCTGCCATAGTCTTAGCTGTTCCTCTCTAAACACTAAATAAAGACTCCTTCTGATTTGGTAGGTAAAAATTGTACTTCACTGCAGTGTTAATTTTTATTTCTGTAATTAGTGGTAATACTCAATGTTTTTTAATCATCTGTAGTTTCTCTTTTGTGAAATTTCTGCTCATATCTGCAGTACATTTTAAGTTTTTTATTATGAACATAATTTTGTTATCAGTATATAAATCAGATGAGAGCAAACCTTTTTCTTCCTTTAAAAATGTTGTATTAAGTTGCTTTTCTCTTTGTTCTTGGTTGATTTTTTTTCTCTTGGTCATTAGTTTCTCAAATCATAGTTTTAAATAGCAAGCTGTTACGGTGTGCTTCTGAGTATATGGCCTTCAAATATTTGTGGAATGAGCTTATAGAATTGAGTTTTATGTGTGGCTTTCCAGGTGCGTGTCTGCTAAATGAAGTGAGACATGCTTATGTATGTCATTTCACACGCTTCCAGGTACCTCACATGTGGGGTCTGAAACCTTCTTAAGTTTTTGCAAGCTGGCATTAGTTAATAATGATTAAATAAGGAATTTAATGAATGTTTTTCATCTAGTAATTTGGTATATTTTTTCCTTTATTTTATGGACTATTCGATTTGGAGTTCATATTGCTTTTTTTAATTAACATCACAAGTTAAGGATTTTTCTATGTTACTAAAAACTGTTTTGGAAATATAATTTTTAATGGTTTCTGCTCCCACCCTCCCACTTCCCACCATCTGTTTCCCACATCATTCTTCACCGCCCTAAGAGAAACAGAACACATATTTCTTTGGTAGTTGGCCATATAATTAGAAATCAGTGTATGTACAGGCACCATGAATATTTTATTGATAACAGTGTTGAAATAGAGTGTTTGTTATTTTAAAATATGGCTGCTCCAAAGTAATTCAAACACTGTTTGAAACAATTTAATCAAATTTATTTGTACAAAAGCACTTAGATATGAGCCAAGTGCTACTCACTGATCAATGTTGATCAGGTCATTTGAATATTGAACAAAGCCCAGGACCAACTGAATGGTTCTCAAGGGATGGAGGTGGGTGTTTTTGTTCGGGTCACAGCTGAGCTCACTCATCCCTGATGACTGCTGCTCTGAGCTCTGAGTCCACTGGTTCCCTGAAAGAGAATGTGTTTTCAGGATGTCAGGTGAACCAGTTTGTATCAAGTTTCAGGATTCATTCTCCTAAACCTTAGCAATATTATGTCTTCCTGGAGGGTGACTGGATAGCCTTCACTCCTGTAGAGACTTCAAGAGAACTATGTGATTAATGGGGCCACAGCTGGCCCTTGGGACTCCTGTTGGGAGCTCTGGTGCCCCACCAAATTTTCATGTATTACAAGAGTGTTCTGTGTTTAACCAAGAGAAGTGTCTTTGTCCAAGGTGGTGGTCTCTGCCTTGCCTTTACCACTTCTGCAGAACCAAGAGGGAAGAACGATTGTTGGAGAGTAGAGAGAACAGGAGGTACGACTTCATTCTGGTCTGGGCGCTGTTTTGGCTCACAATGCCTGGGAATCTGGGGCCCTTACCAGCCCCATGGATCACTTAGAGAGTTTCATTTATTGTATCCCTAACATAGGAGGGATATTCTAGCCCATGTGATATTTCATTATGAGAATTGGAAATAGTTTTTAAAGATAATATTCTTTAGCCCTGGCTGCTGTGGCTCAGTGGATTGAGTGCCGCCTTGTGAACAATAGGGTCACTAGTTTGATTCCCAGTTAGGGCACATGCCTGGGTTGTGGGCCAGGTCCCCAGTAGGGGGCATATGAGAGGCAACCACACATTGATGTTTTTCTCCCTCTCTCCGTCTCTTCCCCTCTCTAAAAAAATAAATAAAATAAAAAAATAAATAAAATAATATTCTTTAAAAGGAGACTAGGACTAGAGAACCATGAGGATATTTCATTGAATTTGACATGTAAGAATAAATACAAATTAGAACCAGGCCATTGGGAGGTGAGACTTCCGATTCCTTTCTTCCTCTGCGTTATTATAGCCCCGACTGACCTGAATAAAAACTTTTTCTTAGAGTTAATTTAAGCACCTTACCTTGTTTTTTTGGACAGTTGTGTTTAGCCAATGAAATTTCAGTTCAGTTCAATTAACAATTATTTGTACATGAACCACTAAGACTGTTTCTTTGGGTTTGAATCTGGCCTCTATCATTTTTAACGGTAAGATCTTAGGCAGATATGACTGTCATGTGAGGAACCAGTGATGTGCCCATGTTGAGTAGCATGGTACCTGGTGCAAAATAAGTCCTAAGTGAATATTAGTTGTTGTTGTTATTATTATTATTATATTGTATACTTCGAAAGGACAAGACTTACCTTTATATTTTTGATAAAAGAGTGCCTTCTACATGGTAGGTCAATAATTGTTGGACTTGATCAGTTTCCTCAGTAGCTTGTCTTGGGTCCGAGCACATCTTTCCCTTGTAGTTTGATGGTTATGGTGATAGTGGTGGTGGCTCTGGAAACACATGTAAGGTACATGCAATTTACTATTCTGAGGCTAAATAGGGCATTCAGTTTTTCAGGAGCCAGTCTGATACCTTGTACCAGATTCTCTGTAAATTTTACTTTAAAAAGCTTTGTAAACTGCATTTTTTTCCTTTAGAAAGGTCATATGGCTGTAACTGTACAGTATCTGAGAACATTTAAATTTCTGATTACTAGGGAGACTGTCAGATTCCGTGAGGTTAAGGATAACATTCAAATTGACAGTGAAATAGTGTGGCCCTCATTGCATTTGTAGCTCACCTATTGAAAGCCACTAAATAATGTTTTGGAATGACCATTATAGGTTTAAATGCATATCAGTGGAGCCTGTAATTTTCTTAGGGCTTTGAAACTCAGTGAAGTTGCAAGCTGGTCAGGACTTTGAAAGGAGAAAGGGGAGAGCATTGATGCAGGGGAATGCAAGAAGATGCTCTTTCTTCTTGAATAGGAATCACAGTCCCATTAAAAGAAAAATGCCAGAGTCTTGGCAAAAAGCACAAATTTGCATATTATTCACATGCATTTGCATACTGAGTTCAAGGGGCTCTATCTTCAAGTATGTAAAATAAATTGTGTAATCTGCTGCAATTGTGTTCCAATTCAGTCTCCTGGGCATTGCTCAAATGAAATACATAACATGTTTAAAAATCTCATTTCAGAAGATGAAAGATGTCAATCAGCTAAAGGAAGCTGCACATTAGTAATACTGACAGAGAGCAGAGAGGGGTTTGGCTGGAGTGCAAGACTGGGAAAGCCACTGCCCTCGAACTCCTCACCTACCAAAAAAGCCTGCTCAGATGGGTCCTGGACCCATGAGTTTGCCGCTTCAGAGACCATGGTGCCCAGGGTGCTGCCTCTCTCCCATATTGGAAAGTCTGCCTGGTACACAAGAAGTAATGTGGGGGAAACATAATCCCGTAATATCTACAAGCCTTCCTACAGTGCCTCCTCTCGATAAACATACAAGGCCTGTCCAAAAGGTATCCAGCCACGTAATATGAAAAGCAGAGATATTTATTGAAGAAGATATGAGAAACATTGTACATAGGGCAGTGACACCTCAGTCCTCTTCAAAGTAGGCAATTTGGGAGCTCACACAGTTCTCCCAACTGTAATACAATGTTCCTTTTGCTCTGGTAGCAGAAGCCGTAGAACAAACTTTGCCATGACACATTTCATGCCAAGATCCTGCGTCAAAATCTCGGACACAGTAGTTTTTGGAATCCCAAAATCAGCTTCTAGTTCTGTCACTGTCAGTCATCAATCTTTGTTGAGTGCAGCCCATACATATTCAGCATTCTCAGGTGTTCTGCTTGTTGCAGGCCTTCCAGAACATGGACCACTTTCAACAGATTCCTGACCGTCTCTGAAGCATTTGTGCCAAACTTTTATTTGTGCTGCACTCATTGCATCATCCCTGAAAGCCTTCTGAATCATCTGAATAGTTTTTGCAGAGGAATGTGCAAGCTTACTGCAAAATTTGATACAGATTCATTGCTGTACTGTCATTTTAATTCAATGGACACACAATACACATGCTCACTTAATAGTGTCTAATACCCCCAATGACGGGTACAGTGAAGTCATCATCGTTCACACATGTGCATTCCAGTGCACTCATTATCCTTGGCTGCCAGGTTACATCATTTTCGCAAACCGTTCTCGTTGTATTGACAATGGCTGGACTTTTTCCAGAGAGACATTCTACACTCTAGGTAAAACATGGAACACTCTTGTGTTTGCTATGTGAATGTTACTTTATGACAAGTGCCTAGCTTCTTTTCCAACCAGCTTGGTGCCCCTCAGCCTCACTTACATAGACATTCCAGTGCTGCCTAGCCAGATGGAGTGGTGGTGGTGGCACCAACCAACCAGTTATCAGCAAACAGTCAGATTCTAATACCCAGTTTAGGCTCAGCAGTTTACCAATCCCCCAGTATGGCCTTCAGCAGCTATAGAGTGATGTGTAGGTGATTCAGAGTGCACAAGTTCCTCAAGTCTTTTCCTTTCTAGAAGTGATAGCTAGGTGGGCAAACTTCACAGGAAGTTAAAACCGAAAGGGTCTGACAGAACAGACAGATGGGGCAGGAGGCAATTACTGAAGGAAACAATGGTGCATTGGTGACAAGGAGTGACAAAATATCCAGGAACAAAGGACACCCATTCCTATTAGTGTTGAAACAATCTTCTGAATGTTTCAAGTCCATAGCCTATGAAGATTTGACTTTAAGGTGTCATGGGATGTTGGCGGTAGGCATCGGGTAAAATGGGGCATGAAGATGGTGAGTGAGATCAGGGAAAGTAGGACCAATCCAGCAGTGGAAATAGCTTCAAAAAGAGATGAGATGGAAGATGCACCAAATCATAGGATCCAAATAGGCATGAGGAACTCAGGTCGGGATCCATCTTTTACTGAGAATTTGGAGAGCCTTGTATTCTCTTGGAAGGAAGAAACTGGCAAGCATCAAGCAGAGGGTCAGGGATCTGGTTGGTAGGCTGGAGTTTTAAGGCATGCCTCTAGCTGTAGTAGGGGATTGTAGATTAGGGAGGCGAGGTAGGCTAGACATCTGGTCAGCATCAGCCCAGCAGAGGCTGCTGGTGGGCAGCAGGGGCTCAGTTCCTCCCAGGCGGTGGTGACAGAGGGTAGGAACCATTTCAGTTCCCACGACATGGAGAGCCTCAGACTATTGCCTCCATCAGGCTTTGCTTAGAAGCTTAGGAAGGATGAAGTCTGCTGACCAACAAGGCTGAGGAAGGAAGGAAGGTGACTGATAATGAGCTTTGTTTCCCTGATGGTACATCTCCATGCCTGTTACTACTGGGTATTTTAGCTTCCCAGGCTCATATGGTAAGACATGCACTTCTTTTTTTTTTGTCATTTGAGTGAAGGCTAGGTATATGCCTGTTTCACTAGGTGCCCAAGTCCATCCTTGGTGCCATTCTATAAACTCTAGGAGGTTGAGAACAAAAGCAATTCGGAAAAATATGGGTTTGGCATGGTTTTGGGGAACAGAAATACTTTACTGCTATTCACATTCTGATTTTACATTCTAGCCTCCCTCTTCATTTTTAGGTAAGTCACTTAACCAGTTGCTCTTGGTTTGTCCATTTATAAAATGGGCATTTAATACATGCATACTTTACAAAAGTTTTATGAAAATTCATTAGGTACAGTTTATAAAGTAGTTGGCAGATGAAGCACTAAGCTTTAAGTTGGGTACTTACACTGTGCTTATCTAAGATATCCTTAGCAGGCTCAAATATGGATGGTTTTTTATGTACTTTATTTTTTTTTGCTAGAGATGTTATAGAGATTCATTTTGGGTTAAACACCACTGTCTCTTTGTCTTCTTTTATACTCATTTCACGTAATCCCTCTTCCTTCCTCATTTCTCTGCCTTCTTTCCAGTACCAATCCAGCTTATTTTATTGTTCGCTCAGCTGACTTGGAATTGGGACAGTGGAGTCAACTTGCTTGTAGAAGTGAATGTGGGTGGACTGTGAACCTTATCAGCCCAAGGCTAAGCCCACAGAAACTCAGAGGGTCATTGTCGCCATGCACTTGAGGACATGACATGATTTCTGTCACATTTCAGAGGGAAGGTGCTGTATAAATAAGATACCTAGCCACAAAGCAGGCTTCAGAAGTGAATTCCTAAGAACTGTTGGCCCAGAGAAACATTTATTGGCCTTCTCCCCTTTTTGAGACTTCTCTAATGAAATAAAATACATGAGATCTACAAACTCCCAGTCTTCATTACTCACTTTGCATAATTATTACTTGTCCTAGATGAGTGGGTTAGTGTAAGTAAGACTGAAATAAATCCCCAAAGTGTTCTGAAAGCAGGTTGCATTGACTAAGAATTCAATTATTCTTTTAGCAGTTTGATTTTTTAATTTTTTTCTGCTTTCATTCATGCCATCTTTTTAAAAATAATTTTTTCTCCTCACCTGAGGACATTTTCTTGTTGCTTGTAGAGACAGGAAGTGGGTGGGGGGAGGAGGAGAGAGAGACAGAAAGAGAGAGAGAAAGAGGAAGGAAGAGCAATATTGATGTGAGAGGGAAGCATCCATCAGTGGCCTCCCATACCCACCTCAAGCAGGTATCAAACCTGCAGCCTAGCTGTGTGCCCTGAGCAAGAATCGAACCTGCAGTCTTTTGGTGCACGAGATGATGCTCCAACCAACTGAGCCACCCAACCAGGGCGATTTTACCTATTTTTTTAAAAGTTTTTAAACAGTGACTTATTCAAATTTGTAAAATATGTTTTCTATTTGTTTTTGTATCTTCAGTATAATTGAAAGATTTTTCAAAAGCATTTCAGCTATTTTTGTAATAATTCTTCCAGTTTGAAACTTAATTTGCTTTTCTATGCTGGCTGCTTCCTATTTGAATGGCTGCATAGGGTTGAGATTAAGAGGATAAATGCTAGAGAGATCTGCCTAAGTTTGTATCCTAGTTCCTCCATTTAGAAGTAGTGTAGCCTTGGGTCAGTTACTTAACTTTTCTATATCTCAGTTTATTCATCCGTTAAATGGGATTAATAATAGCATCTACCTCATCAGGTTGGGTAAAAATCAAGTGAATGACCACATATAAAGCACTTGGAGCATGCATATGACACAGGAAGTACTATGTAGGTGTTAAAGAATGAGGATTTCTTCTGTGTACCTCTATTATGGTACTGGCATGCCCTAAATTATTTGGTTGAGAAACACTGAAGCTGGCTTGGGTTGGAGGAGGTTTATTATAGGGCAAGGATTGTGGGTCTCAAGAGGAACCTGGGTGGGGTTGAGGGATAATACTGGACAGCCTTCAAGAGCCAAGGCAGCCACACACCTTGTCTCCTTTACTGGTTGTAGGAAGTCTGACATCTTGCCTCTGCTTCTCTGTCTTTGCCAGTCTTCCATTTCTTTTTGCCACCTGGCCCTTCCTGCGTGCTTAGCAGCACCCCTCAGCTCAAAGTCACTCATCCCAAATCACAGCCTTAAGCCTGTGAGTCTATGCTACTTTGCAAGTCCATTGCCCACAGATAACTTACTTAGCTTCTCTGCATTTAAATTCCAGTTTTCCTAATTGGTTGGGCACCCCACCCTGGTTCAGTGAGCAGGGGGAGTGGAGTGAGGTGGTGCTGTGGGGACGGTGACATATTGTGTGCTTCTCCCGAGGCAGCTTCTGTATGAATTTCTCTGTGGCTTTTCAAAGCCATGAGATGAACTGATGAGATGAACTGATTTTAAAAAGTTCTACATGAAAAATAGAAACAAAACTACCACTTAGGGGAAGTAGAGATATATAAGATATAAAAATGTAATGCTGTTAAGTCACCACATATTGTTTTGTTAAGATCATACAGTTCATTAGGCTTTGTTAAAGAATTCTTTTAGCTCTTAGGTCAGAATATATAAGCTAAACCAATTATTTATATGGAAATAAAAAAATTAAATTTAAAATCTAATAAAATTGAACATGTATAAAAAGAAGAGTTGTGCATGAGATGAACTGATCTATTTTATTTCCTTAAAATAGACTAGTCATGACCATAGTTTGGGAAACACCACTCTGAGACTTGTGTGCACTGGTCGATTGGCCTGGGGAGCAGCTGGCTTCTCTGCACTCCTCTAGTCAAGGCTTCTCTGTCTTTGGTGCACAACAGTATCCCTGGGGCATTTGTGAAAAACACAGATTCCCAAATTTTATCTCTAGAGACTCTGTGTCACCCAACCGGGGTCAGGCCCGGGTATCCACAGATTTTGCCAAGTGATCAGGCATTTCTCAGGCAGGTTGCTTGCAGATCATATTTGGAGAAACACTGCAGTAAATATGTGCTCTGTCATAAACTATATACCTTGCCCTTCTTTTCCCCCACTCTGTGCATGAATGGTCTGTTTTATGATCAACTGTATTCCAAAAGTCAGTTTTGGAGACTCTTGTTTAAAACTTAAGGATATCGTTTCTTTTAGGTAGGTTGGTAGATTTCTAAGCCAACATATATAAAAGCCTAGAGTTAAGCTTCCCTTTAGATTTTATTATCAGTACTTCTCAAACCCTGTAGCTGTCAGCAGTAGTGAGTGAGGTCGGGCTCAGGTGGTGGATCATAGGCAAGGGGCAGCGATGGCAGCCCCCAGCAAGGTAGAAGAGAATTTATATGGAGAGTAAAATGGACATTGAAGGAAGAAGAGTGAAAATTCTTACATTAATGGAGAGAAAAAACTAGTTTGGGGGAATTTCTAACCACACCCAGGTAGATAGGAAGATCTTAAATATGTGTTTTTGTTCTTTCAATTTGGAGAGAGATTTCATCTTCATTTAGTTGACACTTAAATCAGTTTTTTGACTCTGACTAATCTATTTCTGTGGGGAATGGAATGATTACAAAGGAGTGGAGGGAACTTTTAGGGCGATGGAAACATTCTATATCTTGATGATGGTGATGCTTGCATACTGTATACATTTGTAAAAACTGATAGAAATGTATAGTTAAAGGGGTATTATTGTATGTAAATTACACCTCAGTAAACTAGACCTAAGAAACAGAATTTCGTTATTAGTTAAAATTTACATACTGATGTATGCATGAATGAGTACTTTGTCAGTTCCATTTAGTAATAACAAATCTCCACACTTGCTTAGTACCTTTCAGTTTATAAGCTACATGCATACCTATTTCCTCATGTTAGTCTCATAAGCCTGTGAAGTAGGCATACTTGTTCACATTTAGAAGAGAAGCTACTTCTTGGAGGTTTAGAGAGGCTAAGTGATATGCTAAAGGTCACATAAATCTTTTTGAAATCCAGGGCTTTTCCCACTGTTAATGCCCTTTAAAAATAGATTGCATTTGCCGATTTTGAGAAAAAATGGTTGGTTTTCTTTATGGCCAACTTGGGTGCTCTTTCTTCCCATTGATTAGCTTGGAATTCCTGCTTTGGTCCAGACCAACTCCAGGTAGCTTCTAGGTACTTCATTCAGTCCCCTCCCCTCTTACACACCCTCTGCCAGAGCACTTCCATTTTGTCCAAAGTGTAGATCTCCTGGGAGAGCGCTCTTGGCAAGCCCAGAATCACCCAGGACACCCACTTGGCAAATGGTACACACGCTATAGCTTGTGTTGTGTGTAGCCAGTTGAGCTCTCTATAATTTTTCATCTAACTGTTGGAGAGATTTGTATAAGAAAGAGCTTGATGACTCTGGATGAGAAGACAAACGGAAATTTGGAGAACTTGTGTGGAGATCAACAAGTGCATGGCTGGTAGAAGAATGAGTGAATTTCAAGGCATGAGATTAATTAGGTGGCGGTTAAGGGCTTAGCATCTCCTTTCATCAAACTCTGTGGAGCTCAGAGTGGATCAGTCATGTTTCTGTCAGACTGCATCACTACATCTCTGTGTAGATTCTTAAGGGAAGAGGAGACTAGGAAATAAGATGTCAGGTTTTAAAGAAAGAAAAATGGAGTTTGGTGCAGAAAATAATTCTGATGAGGGATCTTTTGATGTGGAATGAGAGGAGAAGCCAGAAGAAGGATGGTTGTATGAAAACGTTAGGCCTTTGCATCAGTTGATGCAGAGAGAATTTGGTACTAGAATAGAGAAAGGAACAGGTTCGACTTAGACCTGAATATAAATTAGACAAAGGGAAATGACAAGGGCACGTGAAGAGCTATGAAAACGTTCAGACATGTTAACCTTGAAGTGATGCCAGGCAACTAGACAGATGTATAAAAGTGTAAAACTAGGCCTTTCTTTAAAGGTTAGGAATGAATAAGATTTGAGTCACTGGCTCTGTTGGGGGAGGGGGAAGTGTAGAAGTCGTGGTTAAATTCTGGGCAGAAATGAAGCCCTGTGAAGAGACAGGATGAGGACAGAAAACGAGTGGTCCAGAGAAGATGAGCGAATAGACAAAAAGACCCCAGAGACCATCAGGTGCAAGAAGACCAGGGAAATGCAGAGAGGCTAAGTGCTGAGAGAGCTGGTGAAATGGGGAAGGAGCAGGTGATAAATCTTGTCAAGCACAGCTGGGGAAAATTAGAATAGCGGAAGAAGGGAGGCAACTGGAGCTGTTCATGAACATATTGTTAGTGACTTGTGTCAAAATAGTTTTAGTAAAATAGAATGGATGAAGGTATGAATTCACTCAAAAAGAATTCTAGAAGAGGAAATTTTAAGGAAAGGAGGAGACAGATTTAAGAAGCAAGGTGACGAATGAAATGAAGAGGATGGAGTAGGGGAGGCAAAATGGATGAAAGTGAGATATTTTTCCTCCCTCCTTAATACACACACACATTCCTGCACACAACTGGACTCACATAAGACCTTATAGATACTTATCAGCCCACATGAGGCAAGAAAGAAAAAGGCTGCCTGAGGATGAAAGATTTCAATGAATTTATTGGGGTTATATTAGTTGATAAAATGATACAGGTTTCAAGTGTGTAATTCTATAATATATCATCTGTATATTGTACTGTGAGTTCACCTGCCCAAGTCTAGTCTCCAATCCAGAGAACAGACTGACAGCTGTCAGAGGGGACAGACAGCCTTTGAATGAGCAGGTGAAAGTAATAAACAGGAAGAGCTGAGGGAGCAGACTTAGAGATGAGAGGAGAAAGGGGTGTCTTTTTTCAGGCAGCAGTCCAGGGTCGTCGTATTTAGGTTCACATTATCGCAGGGAAATGTTCATGTTGAGAAGAGAACTGTTTCCATGAATACTGTTTCAATCAAAAGCACTTCAGTGAATGGTATTTCATAAGCACTTCGGTTCCTTAATCATTACAAAATTGGGGCCTTAACTTCTCAACAGTGATGACTATTATCGAGAAGCAGAGAAGGAATTTCCCTGCTGTAATAAGCTTAGTTGAGTTGACTCCCCAAACAGGGTTTGAAGGCAGCTGCAATTTCATTCACCTTGGAAGTTGAAAACAAACTGGTTTTAGTGATCAGGGACCAGTACCTTCCCCTCCTGTTTGCCCATCATTTCTTGTCACTGCTCTAGCTAAGTGCCTTAGCTGAGCACCCAAATTCCTCTGCATACCTTTTAGGTTTTATCTCACAACTGCTCTCTCCTTGAGTGCTTTTTTGGGCCAGGCCACTCTACTTACCATTTTTGATAAGCTTTGTGCCTCACTGCTTTTTCACCTCGGTGCTGCCACTTCTGTGCTTTTGCTCAAGCCAGTTTCTTCATCTTAGGTACTGTTGCGCTCACTATTTAAGCTCAGAGCAGTTTTTCTCTGATTGGCTTCATGCTCCTTTAGCACCTTCGTGCCATTTGAAGGTCCAGTGCTGGGGCGTGTGTGTTTCATCTCCATGCTGGAGTGCACAGTCCTGTGGACAGATGTCAAGTCTTGACTCCCTGAAACACTTCATTGTGATTCACAGGACAGGCCCTCAATACGAATTTGGACTTTTGAGAGGAAAGGGATAGGAACTCATGTGAGGTTGTAACTCAAGTTCTTTGCTTTCAGATTCTATTTTTTTCAAGTTCTATTGAGATACAGTTGGCATATAGCATTGTATGTGTTTAAGATGTAAACATAATGACTTGACTTACACATACTGGAAAATGATTACCACATAGTTTAGTTAACATTGATTAACTCATATGTCAAAATCTAATTTAAAATGGGAACGTTGCAGATACCCTGAGTGCGTACCCCTGTACATGCATGTGCAGATCTCTGCCCGTGGATTCTGGCGTGACCTGTGGCTGAGCTGAGTCAGAGAAAGGCGTCATCTGGCCTCAGCAGGGTGTGGAAAAGGAGGCACAGGTTGTGCCCGCTGTCCCCGCCCTGCTATTTCTATGGTGACGTGAACATGGCAATTTAGGACCAATGCACATGCTCTTCTAACTGTAAAAATGCTGGATTCAGAGAAAGAACAGTTACTTGCTTTTCAAAGAATATACAATGCGAAGGGTGGCCAAATCACAACTATATTATTATCATTACAGCAAAGAATTCACAAATATTTTTTCATCCCTTTTCACTATTTATTTTTTCCCCACATGTTAAGAAAAAAAAATACAAAGTGTCATATGTTTCCTAGAAATACCACCTTTATGTTTTCTTATGCTGCTGTATTTATTTGTTTAAACTTTGGCTCATAATTTTTCAGTAAAAGTTGATTCTAAAACTTTATGTTTTTCCTGAAGCATGTTCTGATCATATCAAAGAAAGAAAAGAAATAAGGGCTCATTTTCAATTTGTTTCTTTAGCACTGTAAAGTCCGACTTCATGAACACATTTTCCTTCATGGAAATGCTGTGCCTTTTTCTGGGTTGTGCCTTGTAGTCATTCTGATAATTGCTTGGTGTATTTTTCTGATTTCCAGTCCTTTTACATTCCTCACTTTCAAGGCTTTTCTCTTGAAATATTCTACAGAAGTTTATTTATTTTTTGCAGAGCTCCAGGCTCCTGAAGCAGCATTACTGCTTATAATGCTGCTAACTAGGACGTAAGGATAAGCATGAAGCATCATTAGGAGAGGCAGGCTGGTGGTGGTAGAATTCAGGTCCTGTTTCTGCCATTGAAACCTGAGAGGCTCCTTAGGCCTCTTATTGTGGAATGCAGGAGGAATCTGCATCACTTATGATCAGAGCAAGAAACAGATGGTACCCTCAATTTGTTTAGCTTGAAGAGGGCTTAGAAAAAAGACCACCAAATTGTGAGCAGTGCACAGAAACCACAAGAAGAGGTACAGTGTCCTAGAGCTAGAAGCAACTTGGTGGAGCTGCGACCACCTGTAGTAACAAAGGAGGAAAGTGGGAGCAAATTTTGGAATGTGTAGGGGGGGCTGTGTGGAGAGAGATATGTGGAGAGGGATGTTTTATGAAAGCTATGACCTTTGGTCAAGTGATACATCCAACCCAGAGTGAACCCACAGGGAGGAAGCACAGAGGTTCCTAGTCTTAGCCTTCTTGTTTCCTCTGGGCTGCTTCTGTGCTCTTTACTAGTCAAACCCTACTGGAGGCCAGAGGCCTAGAAGTCCATTGATGTGCTCCAGACAGGTCAGCCTCCTAGGGTTCAGAGTAGAGAAGCAGTCTTGAGTGGGGGATGGAAGACAAGGATTCACAGAATTTTGAAGTTGGAAGAGACTTTGAGAGCAGCCAGTTCATTTCTCTTATTTTACAGCAAAGCTGAGCCACAGAGAGGTTGACTAATTCTAAGTCCTGTGGCTTTTCAGTGGCAGGATTGTAATAGGGCGTGAGGTTTCCTGGTTCCCAGTTCTGTCACTTGTACTACAGCATTCTTCTTATATAGTAATTTGAGAGGACGGGGGAGAGAAGAGCAAGGGCAAGTGAAATTAGAGAGGTTCTGACGTATGATTAATTCTCTGAGTAGGTGTTCAGATCCACATGTGATATTAGAGGGGTTTAAGCGAGTTCAGAATTCAGGTAAGGTTGGTTTGTGACTAACAGATATATACATCGATGCTAGTAATAAAGATGGCATTTTATATTAAGCAGTGTATGACTGCATCTAGAGTTGGCCTGATAACCAGGCAGCTCAAATGATGTGGCTTTTGTTTCCTATGGATTCTGGCCCTGCTACCATGCTCTCTTTGAGGTCTTTTTTGGCATCAGAATCTTGTTTTAGACCTGGGCTCTGCTTGAAGGCTGAATCATGTTTGGGTGTCATGCTTCATCAGCAGAACCGTCTTAAAACTGAGAGACCAAGGGAAAGAGGGCTAATTTGTACACATAGACACATGTCACTCGTATAGGAATTGATTTACACACACATGTACATATGCAAATAAGCAATCAGATAGATTGGCAATTATCAGCTAACAACATTGGCCTAGGAATGATCCTTACATAATACCAATAAATTGGAAATGGTATTAGAGTTTATGGTGTTTCCCTTTACTTTATAACCCTTAGGAATGCAGGACCTAAAACAGTGCCTTCAATTATGTGACAACAGAGATAGAGAAAGGCAACTCATTATTGGTATTCTTTGGTTCTTATTCATTGGTTCATTCATTAATGTCATCAACAAATGTTCATTGAGCGCTTAGCATATGCCAGACACTCTGCTAAGTACTGGAGATAGATAAGGAAAACAGATGTAATCCTTGCTCTCACTTCATCAGAGCTTGCAAGAAAAGCTATCTTACTAGCTAAGGTAGTGACGATGGGTTCTCCTTTCCTGTATTCCATGCAGGGAGAATCACTATTGGTGAGTGAAGATACGGATTTCAAAGGTAATAAGTGACTATTTTGATGTTGTTGAAGTTGTCCTTTTACTTTGCACAAAATCTGGTGGCTATTTGGGGGCTGCTGGGGAAGGGGGGAAATGGGGAGTAGATGCTGGCTGGCTTTACGATTTAAAATCTATTTCACTAATTGTTTATATTGAAAATCAGGTTGTTACACAGAGACTAACTTTTTAAAATAACCTATTTTTAAGGTCAGTAGAAACTGTACCAAAGTTAGAGAGGGAGGTGGGAGGGAAGGAGTCTGACTCATCTAAGTAATTCAAGGCAAGAGAAGCTCCTTATCTGTCTCTGAACAGAGTGTATTCACATCCAATGAATAAATATCGGATACCTGCTATGTGCTAGATGCTTTCAAGTAAACTTTTTAATATTCACAACAATTCTGTGAGGTGAGGATAATAATCTCCATTTTCTAATGAAGAAGATGGGATCGGGGTAATTTAGGTTACTGCCTCCCCTCTTCTCAGGCGAAGTAAGTGTTAAAGCCAAGTTTCAATTCTAGATCTTTTGACTTCTAGGTCCTTTTCTTCTTCACTGTATCATAATACCCTTCTAGTTAATATTTCATTATTTTTGCAATTTCAGCCTATTGTTTTCATTACATTTCCTGCTCATCTGTTAGCACTTAGCTTGTTACTCTCCTGATCTCCCAGACAGGATTAGGTGGCCTCCCGTGGAGCACTGGGCATACTCTATTATAACTCACCACACTGTCCTGTAATTTCCTGTTCATTTGTCTGCCTGGGCCCTTAGGCTAAAGGCTCCTTGTAGATTGGATCCCATTCAGTGTTGGATCCCATCTTCTAGCACATTCCCTGGCACACGGAAAACATTCAATAAACATTTATCAAATGGGTCGATCCAAATGAGTCAACCTTCACAGTAATCCTGTGAAAGCAGTTATATCATCTTTTACAAATGAGGAGCCTGAGGATCAGAGAAGTAAAGAATCTGATCCAAGATCACACAGCAAGTTAAGAATAAATGTAAAACCTGTGTCCTCAACTCAAATGCTATGCTCTTTCTACCAAACACAGCATGATTATTATGGCTGAGTCTGCAGAAGAGGTTTTGGTGAGGGTTGCAGTGAGTAGGAATATACCTAGGCAGTAGAGCAGATCATCTCGGGGGGACACCCCAATTTTAAATCTATTTTAGCACAGACTGTTTATCTACAACTCAGAACACCAGTGTTTTCTGGGTAGGTCTGGTGGTCCCTCTCTCGTACCTGGCTCACCATTGCCCTCCCAATATCTTTCTTTTACCTACTCCCAGATTTTCCTGCTGCCCTGTTCCTGTGCTTCTCTTTTTATCATCCACCATCCATTTTCACTGCTCATTCCCCCTTAATAGTCAGTGACAAACCAATAATTTTTGTTAACACTTTAAAATGCTATTTTGCTGTTAAACCAATACATGCAATTGCCCTAATCTGCTGCCAAATGGTAATAATCAGAATCTGGTTTCAAAAGGTTTGGATTTCAGCAGGGCTGCCCACAATGTCCTTTGAGGCATATAAATTAATTATAATTAAGAACCGTGTGCAGATGTTAGAAGAGAAACTTTGAGCAATTCTGGTGTTTGCTCTTGCAGAATATTAAAGAACAAAAGCATGAGTGGCTGTTGCTGGTGAGAGTACAGATAATCACCTATGTTTGCATCACAAATTTCTATTAAAATATACACATATGAAGTGATTCATAATCATGTGTTTGTTATCTATACATCCCTTGTGTCAAGAACTTGGGTGAGTGTAGAAGTGATACTTCTGCTTTGTGCAGTAGCAGGAAAGAACAGCTCCAGTAGAAAAGCCTGCATTTAGCCACTGAAAGTGTTCTTGAACAAGTAAGGAGTTCAGTTCTGCCTGGGCTCGGTATGAATAAGAAGGCTCTTTTTTAAAAAAAATTAATCTTTATTGTATCTTTTCCCATTACCATTTAGTCCCCTTCTGACCCACCCCCCCACCAGCAATCACCACACTGTTGTCCATGTCCATGAGTCCTTTTTCCTTTTTCCTCAATCCTTCCATGCCTCTAACCTTATCCCCCCAACCCAACCAGTTATCATTTGTTCTCCATCTATGAGTCTGTCTCTTTTTTGATTGTTAGTTCAGTTTTGTTCAATATATTACACATATGTGTGAGATCATATGGTATTTGTCTTTCTTTGACTGGCTTATTTCACTTAGCATAATATTCTCCAGGTCCATCCATACTATTGTAAGGGGTAAAAATTTCTTTTTTTATAGCTGAGTAGTATTCCATTGTATAAATGTCCCATAGTTGTTTTATTCACTCATCTACTGGTGGATACTTGGGTTGCTTCCATATCTTGTCAGTTGTAAATAACGCTGCAGTGAACATAGGGGTGCTTATATTCTTTTGAATTAGTGTTTTGGGTTCCGTCAGGTATATTCTCAGAAGTGGGATCACTGGGTTGAAAGGCAGATCTATTTTTAATTTTTAAAGGTATCTCCATACTGCTTTCCACAGTGGCTGCACCAGTCTGTATTCCCACCAACAGTGCGAAAGTGTTCCCCTTTCTCCACATCTTCACCAGCACTTGCTGTTTGTTGATTTATTGATGATAGCCATTCTGACAGGTGTGAGATGATATCTAACTGTGGTTTTAATTTGCATTTCTCTGATGACTAGTGACATTGAGCATCTTTTCATATGTCTATTGGCCATCTGTATGTCTTCTTTGGAGAAGTGTCTATTCAGGTCTTTTGACCATTTTTAATTGGGTTGTCTGTTCTTTAGGTATTGAATTTTGTAAATTCTTTATAAATTTTGGATATAAACCCCTTATCAGACGTATCTCAGTGAATATGTTCTCCCATTCTGTGAGTTGTCTTTTTATTTTGTTGATGGTTTCCTTTGCTGTGCAAAAATGTTTTAGTTTGATATAGTCTCATTTGTTTATTTTTTGTTTCCCTTGCCTGGGGAGATGTATCTGATAAAACGTTGCTATGAGTAATGTCTGAGATTTTGCTGCCTATGTTTTCTTCTGTGATTTTTATGGTTTGGGATCTAACATTTAAGTCTTTGATCTGTTTTTAATTTATTCTTGTGTGTGATGTAAGAAGGTGGTCTAGTTTCATTTTTCTGCAGGTATCTGTTCAATTTTTGTAATACCATTTATTGAATAAACTATCTTTAGCCCATTGTATGTGGTCACTTCCTCCATCACATATTAATTGACTGTAAAGGTGTGGGTTTATTTCTGGGCTCTCTATTCTATTCTATTGTCTGTGTTACTGTTTTTATGCCAGTACCAGGCTGTTTTGATTACTTTGCCCTTATAGTATAGTTTGATATTAGGTAGTATGGTTCTTCCAACTTTGATCTTCTTTCTCTGAATCACTGTTACTATGCGGGGTCTTTTGTGGTTCTATATAAATTTTTGAAATATTTGTTCTAGTTCTGTGAAGTATGTCATTAGAATCTTGATAGGAATTGCTTTGACTCTATAGATTGCTTTGGGTATTATTGACATTTAATGGTGTTAATTTTTCCTATCCATGAACACAGTATGTGCTTCCACTTATTTGTATCTTTCATTTCTTTCTTCAGGGTCTTATAGTTTCCCAAGTACAGGTCTTTTACATCTTTGGTTAGGTTTATTCCTAGGTATTTTTTATAGCAATTGTGAATGGGATTTTCTTATTTTCCCTTTCTGTTAGTTTGTTGTTGGCATATAAAAATGCAACTGATTCCTGGATATTAATTTTGCATCCTGCTACTTTGCCAAATTGATTTTTCAGTTCTAGTAGCTTCTTGGTAGAATCTTTGGGGTTTTCTATATTCAGTATCATGTCATCTGCAAATAATGATAGTTTTACTTCTTCCTTTCCAATTTGAATGCCTTTTATTTTGTTTTCTTGTCTGATTGCTCTGGCTAGGACTTCTAGTACTATGTTGAAAAAGAGAGGTGAAAGTGGACATCTCTGTCTCATTCCCAATCTTAAGGAGAATGCTTGTAGTTTTTTCTGGTTGAATATGATGCTGGCAGTGGATTTGTCATATGTGGTCTTTATTATGTTTAGGTATGTTCCTTCTAATCCCACCTTGTTGAGAGTTTTTATCATAAATGGGTGCTGGACTTTATCAAGTGTATTTTTGCATTTATTGATATGATCTTGGTTTTTATCCTTCATTTTATTTGTGTGGAGAATCACATTTATTGATTTTCAAATGTACCAACTTTGCATTTCTGGAATATATCCCACTTGATCATGGTGTATGATCTTTTTGATGTGTTGCTGTGTTTTGTTTGTTGATATTTTGTGGAGAATTTTTGCACCAGTATTCATCAGGGATATTGGCTAATAATTTTCTCTTTTTATTATGTCTTAATCTGGTTTTGGAATTAGGATAATGCTGGCCTCATAAAATGAGTTTGGGAGCCTTCCTACTCTTAAATTTTATGAAATAGCTTGAGAAGGAGACGTGTTAGTTCTTCTCAGAATGTTTGGTAAAATTCACCTGTGAATTCAACCAGTCCAGGGCTTTTGTTTGTTGGGAGGTTTTTGAGTACTGCTTCAGTTTTAGTAGGTGTAATCTGTCTATTCAGATTCTTCTTGATTTAGTTTAGGAAGACTGTATGTTTTTAGGAATTTATCCATTTTGTCCTACTGTCCAGTTCTTTGGCATATACTTATTCATAGTATTTCTTACAATCCTTTGTATTTCTTTGGTGTCAGTTATTTCTCCTCTTTAAATTCTGATTTTATTTATTTGGGTCCTTTTTCTTTCTGATGAAGGTTAAAGGTTTGTCAATCTTGTTTATCTTTTCAAAGAACCAGCTCTTGGATTCATTGATCTTTTTTATCTTTTTTCTTTTTCACTGTATTTCATTTCTTTCTGTTCTGATCTGAATTATTTCCTTCCTTCTACTCACATTGGGCTTTGTTCTTTTTCAAATTCCTTTAGGTGTGAAGTTAGATTACTTATTTGAGCTTATTCTTGTTTTTTTGTTTTGTTTTTTTTTTTTAGATAGGCCTACAATGCTATGAATTTCCCTCTTAGGATTTCTTTACCAGTATCTCACAGATTTGGGATTAGTGTGTTCTCATTTTCATTTGTTTCAAGGTAGCTTTTGACTTCTTCCTTGATCTTATAGTTGACCCATTCATTGTTTAATAACATTTTATTTAGCTTCCATGTTTTGAGTGTTTTTAAGTGTTCTTGTGATTGATTTCTAGTTTCATAACATTGAGATCAGAGAAGATGCTTGATATGATTTCAATCTCCTTAAATTTATTGAGACTTGTTTTGTATCTTAACATGTAGTCTGTCCTAGAAAATGTTCCATGTACATTTGAAAAGTATGTATATTCTGCTGCTTTGGGGTGAAATGCTCTGAAAATATCAATTAAATCCATTTGATCTAGTGTGTCATTTAAGGCCACTGTCTTCTTTTTGATTGTCTGTCTGGAAGATCTATCCATTGAAGTCAATGGGGTGTTAAAATCCCTGACTATGACTATTTCTGTCCATCACTCCCTTTATGTTCATCAAGGTTTGCTTCACATAGTTAGGTGCTCCTATGTTGAGGATGTGTAAATGTTTACTAGGGTTATAGCCACTTGTTGGATTGTTCCCTTTATCATTATGTAGTGTCCTTTGTCTCTTACTATAGTCTTGGTTTTAAAGTCTATTCTGTCACATATAAGTACTGCTAGTCCAGTTTTTTTTTCCCTTTCCATTTCCATGAAATATCTTTTTCGATCCCTTTACTTTTAGTCTGTCTATATCTTTCTATTTGAGATGGGTCTCCTGGAGGCAGCATATATAGGGGTCTTTTTTTTTTGTTTTCCATTCAGCTACACTGTGGCTCTTGGTTGGAGCATTCAAGCTATTTACATTTTAGGTGATTATTGATATGTATTTAGTGCCATTTTATTCTTTGACTATTTTCCCCTGTTTTCTTTTCTTTCTCTTTTTCTTCACCTTCTTCTTAAAGCAAGCCCTTTAACATTTGTTTCAGTGTTGTTTTTGTGTTAACAAACTCTAATTTTTTTCTTTAAAGTCTGGGAAGTTCCTTATGTCTCCTTCAATTTTAAATGATAGCCTTACTGGGTAAAGTAGCCTTGGTTATAGGTCTTTGCTTCTCATTACCTTGAATATTTCACATTACTACCTTCTGGCCTGAAATGTTTCTGTTGGGAAATGAGATGACAGTCTAGTTGGTGCTCCCTTATAGGTAACTAATTGCTTTTCTCTTGCGGTTTTTAGGATTCTCTCCTTGTCTTTAAACCTTATCATTTTAATTATGATTTTAATTATGATGTGTCTCAGTGTAGGCCTCTTTGAGTTCAACTTGTTGGGGACTCTCTGAGTTTCCTGGACTTGTGTGTCTTTTTCCTTCATCAGGTTAGGGAAGCTTTTGGTCATTATTTCTTCAAATAGGTTCTGGATCCCTTGCTTTCTCTCTTCTCCGTCTGGTATTCCCATGATGCAGATGTTGTTATGTTTCGTGTTGTCTAAAATGTTTCTTAAACTCTCCTCAGTTTTTTTAAATTCTTTTTTCTTTTTGCTGCTCTGCCTGGGTATTTTCTTCTACCTTGTCTTCCAAATCACTGATTCAGTCCTCTGGTTCATCTAACCTACTGTTTATTCCTTCCAATGTATTATTTATTTCAGATATTGCATTCTTTACTTCCGACTGCTTTTTTTTATGGTTTCTCTGTTTTTTTTTTTTCATGCTGTTGAGTATCCTTAGAATATTACTCTAAACTCTCTGATAAAGTGCTTGCCTCCATTTCATCTAGTTTTTCTTCTGGAGAATTCTCTTGTTCTTTGATTTGGGATCTGTTTCTTTGTCTTCTTATTTTGGCTGCTTTGTATTTTCTGCCTTAGTTGTTAAACTAATCTGTGATGTAGCCTTAAGCTGTAATCAGCAGCCAGGCTTAAGGCCACCCAGCCACCACAGGGTGGGTGGGGGCCACTGCTTCCCCTTAGGCTAATGCCACTTGGAGAGGGTGCTCTGCTTAAGAAAGATGGCTTCTGCATTATGGGGAATGACTCAGTATAGGGATCCTGGCAGCTGTTCCTTCAGTTCTCTGCCTAGAGCCACCAACCCCAGACTCTCTTCAAGCATCTGTAGTCCACTCTGCCCTCCCACTGCCAGAGCCCAGGGTAAGTGGCTACAAATGAAGTTTTGTGGGTTGGCCTTTTAAGAGGCTTTCCAGCCATCTATCCCTGGCAGACAGAAACCCTGCTATTTCTGCCTCCACTTCCCAGACTGCCAGGATTTCTTACTTTGTTCCTTTCTGAAGAAAGGGCAGAGGCAAAGGAGCTCAGAACTCTAAAAGAGTAATGGATGATAGTAATGGTGTGAGAAGGAGGAGAGTAACAATGTGAAAAGAAAATTTAGGTTCTAAGTCAACTGAAATCAAAAGTTGATGCCTTTCATATGTTATTTTCATAGACTTAGATGATATTTAACGGACCCTCAGTGCATTTGGAGGATTGAAATTGGGTTTCCAAAAAAGCTGCATACATAGATGACATTGTATTTCATTTGCTAGAAATAGATATTAGTCCGATATATCAAGATGACATTAGATAGTAATTGTTTACTATCAGGAGTAACTCACACTCCTGCTTCAGATGGTAAACACATTTGTTGCCTAAGTGAAGCATTGTGACTCAAAAGTACCTCTTTGGTTCAACATTTGCCCTATGCCTATACATTTTAATTTAGAAAGTATAACTTAAAACCACAAATTGATGTGGAACTTAACAATTTTAGAAATATGTTAATTAAAAATGTATTTTGGATCTGCTCTGCAGAGTTGAATTCATCATACTTCTTAGTTCATGGCATACCTTCATTATTGGTTCATATAAGGACCTCTTGTTTATTTATTTAGTTCTTTGTATACCTTTATTTTTCTGTATGCATTTTAGAATAAGTTAGTAGAATTCTTTTTAAATTCCTACTGTTATTTTGATAGCTATTGCCTTGAAGTTACTGGTGAATTTAGGGGGAAATAGAATTCTAAAATACTATGTTATCATATCCGTGAAATGTGGTATATGATTACATTGTTCAGGTCTTTCTTTCAGAGCCTTTAATAGAGTTTCACATTTTCTCTGTTACTAATCTTGTGTATTCTTCAAGTTAATTGTGAAATAATTTAGAGTTGCTTTTGCTATTATGAGTATTATATTTTTAGCTGATTAAAAGAGAGCGATTGATGTTTTTTAAGAGTATCATATCTAGCATCCTTAATCTACTCATATCAATACTAATAGTTTCTAAATTCTGTTGGATTTTCTATGTAGATAACATTTTCTTCATGTAATGCTGTTTTCCCTTCCCTTCTCATTCTTAAAACTTTTATTTTCTTAACTTATTTACCAGAATCTCTATTAGCAGGAACAGCACTAACCTTGCCTTTTTCTCAATGTCAAAAAGAATGTGATCAAGAATTTTTGGTATACACATATACTCTTAACCAGGTAAAGGTTGATGATCTCCTTTGTTTTCTATTATTGACTTTTTAAAAAAAACTTATCTTAAAATTTATGACATGAATAGACATTTTCCTTAATTAAATGTGTTTCTGTCATGTTTTGAGATATTTGTGTAAATACCTCCTTTAGTCCATTAATGTGGTGAACTATTTTTTTCTTTCTTTTTTTTCTTATGTTTTTTCTGTCTTTTTTTTCTTTTTCTTTTCCTTTTGTTTTCTTACCACTCAGACTGCATTCTCTCCCTCTTACTCTTCCAAAGTAAGGGAAGAATGATCATCAATGGCTATTGGCAATTGCAAAAGCAACACCAAAAAGTGGCTTCATGCTCAAGAGAGAACACTGCATCTCCTTCTCGTGGTTTCGGGTGCTCTACACAGAGGAACTTCTCTAGTAATGAACTATAGCAATGATCCCTGAAAATATAGTCTTTGTGGTGAACTAATTTGATGTATATTCTGAACTTAAGCCATTCTTGTATTCCTGGTATAAGTCATATTTGATCATGTCATTTTCAAACGATACTATTTATTTTGGTTAGACAATATTTTATTTAGTTTTTTTCCTTTATGTTCATAGGTGAAGGGGCCCTATGGTAATCTTTTCTTGTACTACTATTATCTGGATTTTCTTCTTTTCGTATTTTGTTCAACTTGTATAAGCAAGGCTTATTTCTCCCTTAAAAGTTTGGTAGACGTCATCTGTAAAACCACATGTACCTGCCTTACTTCCTTTCATTTTGGCAGAGGTGGGGTGGTTGGGTGGGGAGTAGGAGTGGGAGGTGATATTGGTGGATTAGGATTGGGGGCCTTTGGTAATCATTTTATTTACTTTAATAGTTAATGTTATATTAAGATTTTCTTTTGAACTCCTTTTTGCTATTTTTATTATATATTTATACATTACATTTAAAAATAACAATTTTTATAATATTATTTTATTATTTTAAAATTTTTATTGTGTATGTTAGTATTTTTCCTGTTTCATTATGGATTTCATTTGCATTTCTCTATTTTATCTTGAGTAGTCTTGTCACAACTTCATGGTGGTCTTCTAAAGGATCGGCTTTTTTCCCCCTTTCTTTGCCTTCCATTTCATTAATTTCTAGCCATATCTTTATTATCTAATTCCTTCTTAGGCTTGACTCTGAATTGTTTAGTAAGTGAAAATTTAGTGAAAATTAATTGTTTTTAATTTTAAATTTTTTTATAAGTGAATTTAAAAGCATAGGTTTCTCTTTAAACAGTTTTAGTTGTGTGCTAGGAATTTTGATATTTAATTTTTTTATTGTTTTTCTGTTCAGTGGATATTTTAATTCTTCTTATGATTTCCTCCTTAACCTTTGTGTTACTTAATAGTGAATTTTAAAAGTTTTTGATGTGATATTTTTAGCTACCTTTAAAATTTATTTGTAATATAATCATATTATTAAAAAAGGCAATTGTTTTATATTGATTCATTGGAATTTACTGAGGCATTTTTAAAACGATTTTATTTATTTATTTTTAGAGAGGGAAGGGAGGGAGAAAGAGAGAGAGAGAGAAACATCAATGTGTGGTTGCTGGGGGTCATGGCCTGCAACCCAGGCATGTGCCCTGACTGGGAATCCAACCTGCGACGCTTTGGTTCGAAGCCCGCACTCAATCCACTGAGCTACGCCAGCCAGGGCTTACTGAGGCATTTTTGTAGATACAATATTTTTTTGTGCTTAAAAGAATATGTAGTCTCTGTTGTATATGGATTTCTGGATATCTGAACAAGTTCAAACTCATTACATATGCTTTTTTTTTTATCATGTATGTCTTTGTATATTTTGTCTGTTGGATTTATTTGTTACACCTCAGGGTAATTTTAGATATTACTTTACACAAGTTAAGCCTATATTTTTAGATTCATACATGTTCATGATTTTTGTATTTTCTTGGTACTGGTATGTGACATATCTCATTGTTGCTTTTGATGTTTTTACCTTTGAATTGTATTTTGTATTAATATTAAAAATTGAAGATATTCCCACATTGCCCTCCAAAAAAGTTATACTCTTTTTACTTCACTTGGCTTATGCTGTATGATGAGACTCCTTGTTTCTCCCTATTCTCTAAAGTGACAAATTTTAGGTTAATGTATCCCTAGCTTTCTGTCTTTATTGGTAACTGGGAAACGGGACCTGATGCATAGTTCTGGCACTTTTAATCTTAATTTTACTCATTGCCTATCATATTCTAACCACAGTCTCCTTAATTGGGGTACTCCAGATAGTGTCCTGACTACATTAAAAGTTAGTGCTAGGAAAATTTGACTTAATTATCAATTTAAATCATATTTTATCCTCTCCATTGGGGCAAGTTGCCCTAGGACTCATTTTTTTCTGAGGATACAATTGGCCCAGTTTCTCACTCAGATGTATCTTCCCTTGGAGTCTGCTGTGAGCGGCAAAGCATAGATTGGTTCCTGCTATAACTACTATGCAAATTGTAGGCATGAACATAGGCTAGTGTGGTCTTTTGCTTGCTGTAGATCTGGGGACCACTGAGCTCAAGCTGCAAGGAGACAGGGCCAAGAGGTGAACAATTAACTCTCTAATCTTGCTTCTTCTCTTCTTTTTTTTTCAGTAGTATCTTCTGATTTTATTTTTTAAATTATATTTTATTGATGATGTTATTACAGTTGTCCTAGGAGGGGAGAGTTGCTCCCCTCAACTCCCTCAGGCAATCCACTCACCCTTGTTCATGTCCAAGGGTTATGCTTGTAAGTTCTTTGGCTACTCTCTTTCTTATACTATACTCTCTTTCCTTTACATCCCCATGGCTATTCTGTAATTACATATTTGTACTTCTAATCCCCTCACCTCTCACCCATTCTTCCCCTCCCACCTCTATATCTTTAACTTTTGGCATTTTAATTATGATGTGTCTTAGAGTGGGCCTCTTTGTGTCCATCTTGTTTGGGACTCTATTTCCTTCACCATATTAAGGAAGTTTTCTTTCATTATTTTTTCAAATAGATTCCCAATTTCTTTTTCTTTCTCTTCTCCTTCTGGCATCCCTGTGAAACAAATGTTGGATTACTTAATGTTGTCCCATAGTCTGCTTACATTATTCTCATTTTTTTTGGATTCTCTTTTCTTCTTCTTGTTCTGATTGGTTGTTTTTTGCTTCTTTATGTTCCAAATCATTGATTTGATTCTCAGCTTTATGCACTCTATTGTTGTTACTCTGCAAATTGTTCTTTATTCCAATTAGTGTATTCTTCATTTCTGACTGTATCTTTTTATTTCTGTCCATTGGGTGTGCTGGCTCTGGGGTTTCCTGGGTGATGCAGGACAAGATCAGCCCCCCACCTTTATTTTGCCTGGGGTCACTCTGCCTGAGTTATAAAGTAATCCGAGATGGCTGCTGCTTGTGCTGGGTTGGAGATTTCCAGGCAAAGCCAAGCTGTGAATCGAGGCTGATAGTTCTGAGCCTGGGGCTCACTAAGGCCAGCTGCTGCATGTTTGAGAGGATTTAGGAAGTCATGAACAGGAGCCAAGACCAGCCATTCATATGGAAAAACAGCTTTGCTGGGCCTGTAAATTGGGTGAGGTGGAGTTTCTGGGAATCTTTGAGGTGAGTCAAACAGTGTTATCCAGGTTGATGGAATCTTAGATAGACACCAGTCTGTGGGAAGAAGTCGCAGAAAAGGAGCAATGGCCTCTGTTCACCTTTATGCCAGGCACCTCAGCACCCCCATGCACACCACTGGTGCCCCTCAAGCTGTCACCCTGGTGCTAGAGCCCAGAGGGAGTGAGTCTGAGTAGGTGAGTCTGTGTGTGGGTCTTTAAGAGGAACTGTTTGGGGCTCTAGCAGTTTCTTCCACTGACTCAATCCTTGCTGATTTTTTGCAGCCAGAGTTATGGCTGCTTATGTTCCTGGTACTGGTACCCTGGGCTGGGGGGTCTAGTGTGGGGCTGGGACTCCTGGCTCCTGAGATTTTCCTTCCAAATTTTTATCCACCTCACATAGGTGTGGGACTAGCCCATTCCTCATTTATACCCCTCCTGCCAGTCTGGATGGATGTGGTTTCTCTAATTCTGTAGTTGCCAGACTTCCATTCAACTCAATTTCTGTCATTTCTGAGCAATGGTTGTTCTATATCTTAGTTGTAATTTTGCTGTGATTGTGTGAAGAGGTGTTTGCCTGTGCTGCCATCTTGACTGGGAATCTTGGTCCTGATTTCATTTTTTAAAAATTTTATTGTTTATGCTACTACAGTTGTCACACTCATCCTCCCTTCACCCCACTGTACCCAGCCTTCCCCTCACTTCCATAATCAGGCCCCGCAGTGCTGTCCATGTCCATGGGTCCTTCATATATGTTCTTTGACTAATCCCTTCACCTTCTTTCAATCAGTCCCCACCTCACCCTCCTCACTTAGAGCTGCCAGTCTGTTCCATGATTCTATACCTCTGTTTCTGTTTTGCTCGTTAGTTTATTTTGTTCATTAGATTCCTGTTATAAGTGAGATCATATGGTATTTGTTTTTTACTAACTGGCTTATTTCACTTAGCATAATAGTTGCCAGTTCTGTCCATGCTGTCACAAAAGGTAGGGACTTGTTTTTTTCTTTCTGTTGTG